>NC_056746.1:633843818-633856318 GCF_019279795.1 Protopterus annectens
AAGGGTTACTATACAGAGAGTGGATCCCTGAGGGAGGGCTAGAAGGTGAGAGAGTACAGTAGTTGGTAGTGCCTAGAGCCTACCATCTGGTTCTTCTAGCCATAGCCAATGATATTCCCTTTGCAGGTCATATGGGCATAAAATGTACGAAGAGGCATATTATGCAGAACTTCTATTGGCCTGGAATTTCCAGAGATGTAATAGGGTACTGCAGGACCTGTGAGCAGTGCCAAAGGAAAGGCAAGGCAGGAGACAAGGTGAGAGCTTCTTTGATGCCTTTGCCTGTGATTGAGGAGCCATTTCAGAAGGTAGCTATGGATATTGTGGGTCCTCTGTGTACCCCAGGTTTTACAGGGAAAAGTATATCCTAGTGGTAGTGGATTATGGTACACAATACCCCGAGGCAGTGGCTTTGTCCTCCATTGAGGCAGAGAATGTGGCAAATGCTTTGTTAGAGATTTTCAGCAGGGTAGGGTTCACAAAAGAAATACTGACTGACAGAGGTGCCAATTTCATGTTGGACCTGCTGGCTTGTTTGTGGAAGTCCTGTGGGGTGAAGCACATGAAGGACACCCCCTACCATCCCCAGACTAATGGTCTTGTTGAGAGGTTAAACTCTACTATCACATCCATGCTATGGGCATTTGCAGATCAGTTTAAGAGGTAGTGGGACAAATATTTGCCCCATCTGTTGTTTGCTTACAGAGAGGTTCCCCAGGAATCCACAGCTTTTCACCCTTTGAGTTGCTGTATGGGCATAGGGTGAGGGGACCTCTAGATTTAATCTGAGATGAGTGGGAAGGTGAGTGCGAGTCTCACAAGGAGTCTGTTGTGGCATGCATCCTAAACCTCAAAACAAGGCTCAGGGAACTCATGGGCTTGGCCCAGGAGAACCTGTCAGAAGCCCAACAATGGAAAAAGGTGTGGTATGACAGGAATGCTCGAGCTAAAGAGTATGCTGTGTGGCAGCAGGTAATAGTTCTCATTCCTGTCAGACACAACAAGCTGCAAGCAGCTTGGGAGGGACCCTACAAGCTGGTAAGAAAGGTAAGTGATGTTAACTACATGGTGGAACTGCTAGGCAGAAGGCAGGGGCACAAATCATACCATGTTAACATGATGAAACCATACCATGATAGGGAGCCCCTTGTGCTGAGCATTTGCAGTGGATTGCAGGAGGAGTCTGAGGGAGATATGGGGACTGATCTCCTCAGTGAGGCTTTGGTTGACACCTCAGCAGCTATCTCCTACCCAGGTATGAGAAATTCGAGCTGTGTTGCAGGAATTTGGGGACATGTTCACTGGGAAACCAGGGTGCACCCACCTGGGGCCAGGTGGATACAGGACCCCAAAGGCCTATTAGGCAGGCCTCTTATAGAGTGCCTGAGGGAGTCAAACAGACTCTGAGGGAGGAGGCACAGGAGATATTAGAACTAGGGATGATTCGAGAGTCCAACGGTCCCTTGGCCTCCCCTGTGGTGCTGGTGCCAAAGAAGGATGGCAGCACCAGGTTCTGTGTGGACCACAGGAAATTAAATAGTCACACAGAGTCAGATGCTTACCCCATGCCTGGGACAGATGAGGCCCTAGAGCAGCTGGATGGGGCTAAGTATCTTACAACCATTGATCTTACCAAGGGTTACTGGCAGGTGCCCTTGACTCCCAGTGCTGGAGAGAAGTCAGCCTTTGTGACTCATTTTGGCATGTATGAGTTCACAAAGATGCCTTTTGTGTTGAAGAATGCCCCAACAACTTTCCAGAGGCTGGCAGATCATATCCTGGCAGGAGCAGGAGGGTTTGCCCTTTTTTACCTAGGTGATATTGCCATCTACAGCCATTCCTGGCCAGAGCACCTTCAGCATGTCAGGGAGGTGCTGGGCAGACTATAGAGGGTGGGGTTGACCATTAGGCCAAGCAAATGTCAAGTGGGTATGGCAGAGGTGTGCTACCTAGGACATAGAGTGGGGAGTGGTAAAATAAGGCCAGAACCTGTCAAAGTGGAAGCCATTCAGGCATGGCCTGCACCTGTTACCAAAATGCAGGTGAGGTCATTTTTAGGGACAGCAGGGAACTACAGAAAGTTAATCCCCAGGTATAGTACCATAGATGCTCCCCTCACAGACCTGACAATGAAGAACAGGCCAGATAAAGTAGTGTGGATCCCAGCATGTGAGCAGGCATTGCAGTAGCTTAAAGAAGCTTTGAGAGGTCCCCCTGTGTTAGCCAGTCCAGATTATAGCAAGGAATTTGTTGTGCAAGTGGATGCTTCGAACCATGGGTTGGGGGCTGTACTTAGCCAGATTTCTTCAGAGGGGGAAGAGCACCCAGTGGTTTATCTCAGTCATAGGCTCCAACCCAGAGAGGAATGCTATGCAGCTGTAGAAAAGAAATGTCTAGCCATAGTGTGAGCACTGCAGAAACTTCTGCTTTATCTGTATGGAAGGAAATTCACTGTTATGACAGATCACAACCCCCTAACATGGTTAAACAGAGTGAGCCAGCAAAATGCCAAGTTGCTAAGATGGAGCCTGGGGTTGTAAGCATATCATATGTCCGTGCAGCACCACAGTGGGATTAGCAATGTCAATGCAGATGGGCTATCAAGACAGGGAACAGGGTAAGGTATACTCAGATAGACCTAACTCCCTCAAGCATCGTTTCTCAAGAGTCACTTGAAAAACTAGCTTGAGTTCTCTTGGGGGGGGGGGTATGTGAAGATTGGGTGAGGATAGATGAAGGCTGCCAGCCTAGCCAGATAAAATTTTGGAGATAATTCTGTCATCTGTACATATTAATGTAAACCACAGGCTTGTTGTCTTAAATGGAAAAAAATGCTGTTACATGTGGGACTGCAAAAAATGGAAAAACAGTGTACTCTGCTGACGAAGTAAAGCATGTTGTGACCCTTTGATGTAAACATGGCTCCGGCCAATCTAGATGAAGGAATTCTTGCTATTGTTTTAAGGCCAGAGTTAATGGCCAGAATGTGCATGCATAACTGTCTTTAATGGCTTTGCTTCCTGACCTGTTGTGAGCTTACTAAAGAATTTAGCCTGTTAGCCTGGGAACCCCAGGAAAGTGTGAAGAATGATGTAATGTGAACAAGGAATATGATTTTAAAAACAGAGAGAATCAGAGAGCATTAAGCATTTTTGTCTTGACCATCCAACTCACCAGCACTGTCTTGCTCTATATGTAAGTTTATCTTAGACTTGTGTTTTCTCTTATAAATAGCTAGAAACTAGAAAGATTAGACTAAGTGTTTTTTTCTGTGATGTCAGAACTGTACTACTGAATTATTTTAAGTATTTCTCTGTGATCTCTGAACTCTTGACTAGCACTGTGTAGTAAAAAGTATTGTCTTGTGTATTGACTATTTATTAAATATTTTTAAACCCTTTCAAATGTTTTTGTAGAGGTAATTTAAGCTCTTTAGAGTACCTGCATGCCTTTGGTAAAATTGTACAAAGCCACTCTAATAGCTTTAGCCCTGGGCTATACTACCAATTGGATAATAATATTACACAGTAATAATTGGACACCCTTTTAAGGGCCTTTGAGTAGCTGATACATATTAGTGGGTGGTGGCAGCTGGTTCTACTGTATAGTCTGGAAAAAAGGGGCACAGCTGGAGAACCTGTGCCAGCCTTCCCCAGGAGTGTCTGTGTGATTGTATACACTCTTCTCAAAGTGTCTGTGTGTGTGTCAACTACTTGGACAGGGACACAAAGCACTGGTTGGACAGAGTGGGTGCTGGAGGTTTTAGCTTGCCCACTAGGCTGAGATCTGGACCTCTATAGCTGAGCCAGTGGGGAGTCTTATTGGGGACCTGGAGAGCAAGTGAGCGACCAGCCCTGGACTGACTGTGATCTCTGTGTGCTCTTAACGGAAATTGCACTTTAATATGTGTAGTTGTTATCCTTTCCTCCTATATGAGATGCCCCTCACTGGTGTTAGTGGTGAGGATTGAGGCTGTTTGATTGCTGGGCCATGGGCATCACAATATATATATATATATATATATATAACCCAGCCACTGGGGATGCACAAGCCAGTGCATTTCTTTGTGCAGTCCCAGCCCGGATAAATGGGAGGGGGGTCGTCAGGAAGGGCCGGCGGCATCTAAAAAAAAACAAAAATTACTGATGTCTTTCATAATTTATAAAAATTACATACCCGGTTCGGGGCCGGCCGTTATCAAACGACCGGCCACTAGTACTGTTACAGGGTGCTGGCGGAAATTGGGCTACTGTTGGCCGAAGGATGAGAAGAGGAGGAAGGAGGCGTGCCCAAAGGCAGGAAGATAGGAGGAAGATAGGAGGAAAGGTGTAGCAGTGACTGAGCTGTGTAGGTATGGAAGGCAGCTGATATGACTAAGAAGAGAGCTTGAGATATATAGTGTGTGGAGGAGTGTGTATATATTGTGTGCAAGAGACCAGATGGAAGGGAAGGAAAGTAAGGTGGTTAGGTTTTATCATGGGATTGTTTGGTTTTATCATGGTGTGGATGGGAAGATAAATAGGGTAGGGTATTAAAGGAAACAATATACCAAGTGTTTTTAGATGAACAGAGAGAGAGTGTCTGACCGAGTGATTGTTATAAACTTCGAAATTGTATGTGTGCTGATGTTTGTATTTGCATCCTCTCCTCAAGTTAAAAAATTTTGGAAGATGTAAAGAAAAATTGTGGGAGAAGTTGTGAGTTGTGAGTGAGTGTGACTGGACAGGAGGGAAGAGTGACTTGAGATGACTTTAATGGGCATTGATATGGAAGTGAGAGGTAGGTAGAGGAGGTGATGTGATTGGTAGAAAGGAGAGGAATGAAGGATTGAGGATTGTGGATTTCAGAAGAATTGTTTGGACATATGGATGTGGGGAATTGGTATGGGTGAATGAGGGAAGAGGTTTAGAAAGGATTAGTATGAGGATGGACTATAGGATGTGGGAGGAGGGTGAATTATATAATTATGGAGGTGAAAGTGTGGTTAAAGGTGCGAGACTGTAAAAGTGGTGGCAGGTGAGTGGTGGTGACTAGAGGATAGTGGTGTGAAGAGAGGAATGAGAATGAAAGAAGAGGAGTGAGGTGGTGAAGTGGAAGGGGGAGGGTGAAAGAGAGTTAAGTTAAAAAATGGAATGGCAGTGGGAGGGACAGCAGGAAGAGGGAAACTAGGGCAAAGTTAGAGGTGGAGCAGAACTAGGCTGGGTAACTACAGCATCTGGAGTAAGGGTGACTGCTAGAAAGGTGCTTGTGTGAAAGGTGACCTGAGAGGAGGGGGGACAGAGGAGGAGGTGGAAATGAGAGGAAGTACAGGAAGAAGAAGAAAGGAAGAGGGCACATGAAGAAAGTAGACATGAGCAGGAGGAGATGAGTAGACAGAAAGAGAGGAGAGGAAAAGGATGGCAAAGAGAGAGGTGGCAAAAGCTAAGGATAGGCATATTGGTAAAGGTGATCGAGTTTAAGTAAGTACTTGTAGTTCAGGTAATGGTGAATGTGGAAGAGGTGAAGAGAGAGTACAGGCAGGAGGTGGAATGGGTGGAGAATGGTCAGGGAGAGTTGTGACAGACGGGTGTCCGTAGAGTAGAATCCATTAAGAGTGAGGAGTGTGAGTACAAGCTATGTGGAGTCAGAGCTTATATATATATATATATATATATATATATATATATATACACACACACACACACACACATATATATATATATATATATATATATATATATATATATATATATAAAATATATATATGTATACACAGTATATATATATATATATATATATATATATATATATATATATATATATATATATATATATATATATATATATATATATATATTGAGAGAGAGAGAGAGAGAGAGAGACAAAATTCTATATATTCAAAAAAAAACATTTTTTGCCCCTTCCAAAACAAAACTACTTGAAGGTTATCTGATCATATTAAAGAACATTGTCTAGCAAACAGGAACCATGACCTCAAGAACACTTTAGCTAAACATAGCATCAGCTGTTCTATGTTCACTTTGTTTAAATTTATATTTTAGAACGTGTGTGATTTTCTTCTGTCTTAGTCCTGCTGACCTTCCTTCCTCTTCTCTCTAGAGCATATCTCCATCTCTCCAGGGTCTCCTCCACCTGTTCCCTACTCTCACTACAGATCACAATGTCATCTGCAAACATCATAGCCCATGGGGACTCCTGTCATAACATATGTGTGTGAATGAGAGGGAGGATAGAGGAATGGTGAGGATGCAATGAGTAGAGGTGGCAAAGGTGGATGAGTTTAAATACTTGGGATCAATAGTTCAGAGTAATGGTGACTGTGGAAGAGAGGTGAAGAAGAGAATACAGGCATGATGGAGTGGGTGGAGAAGAGTGTCCGGAGTGATTTGTGACAGATGAATACCAGTAAGAGTGAAAGGGAAGGTCTACAAGCGGGCAGTGAGACCAGCTATGTTATATGGGTTGGAGACAGTGGCATTGACAAAAAGGCAGGAGTTAGAGCTGGATGTGGCAGAGTTAAAGATGTTAAGATTTGCACTGGGTGTGATGAGGATGGACAGGATTAGGAATAAGTATATTAGAGGGTCAGCCCAGGTTGGAAGGTTTGGAGACAAAGCCAGAGAGGCAAGATTACGTTGGTTAGGACATGTGCTGAGGAGGGATGCTGAGTATATTGGGAAAAAGATGCTAAGGATGAAGCTACCAGGTAACAGGAAAAGAGGAAGGCCTAAGATAAGGTTTATGGATGTGGTGAGAGAGGACATGCAGGTGGTTGGTGTGACAGAGCAAGACGCAGAGGACAGGAAGAAATGGAAACAGATGATTCGCTGTGGTGACCCCTAACGGGAACAGTGAATGATGATGTGTGATTTTATTTGTGATGTTAATGCATTTTTAGAGGTCAGAGAAGTGAATTTCAGACACACTTCTTGGCTTAAATGATAATTTACTATTAAATATGCTTTGAAGTTGTACCTATAGGAAGTTATGTCGTTTTTAGTATTTTTCATCTGACTTGTAATTTACTATTTTAAAAGCATTCATTGTTTGACTGTTTGCATGCTTTCTGAAGAAGTTCTTACATTAAAAGGGTACATTAAAAATATTATGTACATTATACTGTTTTATTTTTTTTTATTTTAAAATCCATGCCTATTAATGTTACTGTATTGCCTTCTAGCTATTTATGTAACTGAAATTGTATTTTCTGTATAATTTGTATGTGGGGCTTTTCTCCCCAGACCTCCACTGAAAATGGGCTCTCCTAGGCCCAATGGATTTTCCTGGTAAACAAATGCAATAAATAAACAAATAAATAAAACAAGAATGAAAGTTCTAAGATATTTGTTCAGCTGTTTTTTACGTCCATACAACCAATAAGTTTATTAATATATGCATATATACATGCACACACAGGCACAGACACAGACACACATACTCACACACACACACACACACACACACACACACACACATATATATATATATATATATATATATATATATATATATGTATAAAATATACATATATAAACCATACAATGGTGCATGGCCCTAAACAGGTGCTTCGATTAAAAATAATACTGCTACACACCAAAGAATCAGCACTCAATATAAACGTAATGGCAAAAAGTCCACGAATAATACCGGACACAGATTAGTGGATTAATGTCCATCTACTTGTGCCATATTACAAAATACATCCAACACTAATAGTATAAAGAAGTAAGCCAGCAGATATCACTCCACGTCACTCAGCTGAATAAAAAAAGCATACCAGTTTCACCTCATGGTGTCATCAGTGCAGTAAAGGTACAAACAGCAACTGGGAATTCAAAAGTAAATGTCATCCTTAACCAATATTACAAACTTAAACTATTAAATACCTGTGCATATAGCATGTAGAAAATATACCACAATAAAAATAACTACACATAAATGAATAACTATATATATATTCAGCATATTAAACACCTACCTAGGCCTCAATTGTCAAAATGAACATACTCCCTAAAATGTTATACGAAATGAATGCCACTTTCATGAAAATTCCAGAATTAGTTACAAGAAACTAATACTCCCAAAAGAAAAAGGAGGTCTAAACCTTCTGGACTTACAACTCTACCATGAAATAATTAATGACAGCTGCTTTATTCAAATAGCTAACTAAGATCCATTGGGTAATGAATGGTACCCATTATGGATTAAATTATTTCACCAAAATATTATTCCATCTAAAATTAACCCGAAAGTGATTCCCTTCCTAAATCAAGAAACCCTTAAGACATTAAAAATTCACCCAGGTTTAATCAATAATTGTAAAATTTTCAAGAAACTACTAATATCATTAAAACTAAAATATGCAATTGCTCTTCTACAACCAATACACAACAATCTTGATATAAAACTAGCAAACTCTATGTTAAACTTGGATAAATATCCATTAATAAAAAATCATATAGTATGGGACTTCTACCAGTTACATAACCTATCAGTGGAAAACATCAAGAACATTCTTAAAGCAAGTAATAATTATAATGTGATAATAAAACTATTCTTATACTTGGTTAAAATAACTAAGGATATTATTATAAATGAGCAAGATATCAAGGTAGCACAACAAATTCAAAAGTTGCTTTTATATAAAAAGAAAGTGCTCTCTGACTCAAACACATATAAATTAATAACTAAAATTAAATATCAAAATACAATCCAGTTTTCAAAGTATTTGAAGAAAAACGCAGTAACTTGACAGAAAATCAGAAAGAATTAGCCATTGGAAACACCATAAAACTGACACCATTTAAGAAACTAATATATACTCAGATCACGGTCTTCAATAATGCATACCATACACCTGTCCATCATACCATACACCTGTCCATCTTAACAAATTTCATCCATCTAAGTCACCCTGTTGTCCTTTTTGTCCTAATAAAAAGCTGATATTCTACATATCCTCTGGAGCTATGAAAAAATTTGGTGCTCACTGAGATTCCTTTTAGAAATAGCAGACTACTCAAAATCTACTCTATCATAGGAAGCAGCGATACTACATATTTTTAAGATCAATAATAATAGCCTCACTAAACACATCACTATAACACTATGTGCTCCATTAAAATTTTACATAGCTAAAAACTGGCTGGACAGATCCAAACTTACTTGGACAGAATATAAGAACATGGCAACAAAACATGTTTTAGCTAAGAACTGTATACCAAAAGTCAAAAGAACCAAACATATTATCAGAACTACTGTAAAGCTTTAATTGATATTCTATCATGAATGGCAAGGTATGTGAAAATACATAAAGTTATTAAACACTCTCTTTAGTTAAGAGTAGTAACAGCATAATCTAAAGTCACATTTTTGTAAATATGTGTGTGTATACATATATATATATATATATATATATATATATATATATATATATATATATATATAGTAGTTTAGATTTTTTGTGTATCACTAAGTTTATACTCTTATTGTATTACCATAATGTACAGGTCAATTGCTTTATGATATTCTTACCTCCTGACTGAACCATAACACAATCATAACTTCATGGTAATCCTCTGTTGTTAACTTTAACTAAATTGACATTGTTTTATTACAGTGTGTGAACACCTAGTTTAATAACTTGCTTATGGTATGCACATTGTAACATCAACAACTTCTATTGTACTGTATATCACTTTTGATTTCATATTATGAAAAAATGTAATAAAAAATATTTGAGAAAAAAAAAACACCTACCTAAATATACAGTAACTACAAATGTTCATTGACTCCTGGTTTATATATTGCACCAAAGTTAATAACTCAAAACATTTATTTTTGATACAAAGGTTTATGCCTAGATAACTTAGATAAATTACTTCCTATTACTACATCAATACCTGCAAAAATGAAGTGAGTGGCAACATGATCCAATTGATGTTTAAAAAGTGTACTTCTCATCCTTTTATAATAAATGTCACTTAAATGTATAGCATTTCTGTGTTGGAAGGGTCTTGAAGTCTGCACAACATAGAATGCCCCATATTGGCATATTATCATATATACCACCCATTCAGTATTGCAAGGGATCAAATGTCTAATATCGAACACTTTTGATGTATTCTTTAAATGATTTGGTTTTAGAGACTACCTTTCAATACACACAGTTTCCATGCTGAGTACAAACCTGTGGCCAATCAACATTAAATTTATATTGTGACAATGGATTATCCACTCTTAATGCTGTAGTAATTCTGTTGTAATTATACTGTTCTTTTTAGCTTCAAATAGAAAGCTATCAATATAAGTCTTAAATTCCTTAGTCAGGTCCAATTGTAATTTACAATAGGAAGCTACATCATTCAGTTGAGTTTGGACTTCCACATCATAATCAATGGATTCCCATAAAACAATTGCCCCACTTTTGTCCGCATTAACCACCACATTTTTTTCATTATCACTCAAATTTCATAAAGCTGCATATTGCATTTTAGATAGATTGTTGTTATAATTTCTAAATAACACATTACTATTAGTGTGAAGTTCACATAAAACATGCTGTTCAAACAACTTCATAACAGGGTGGTAAAGGGCCTGAAAATTTGATTGTTTAAAGACAAAAGAATTTTGGGGTATAGATATCGATTCTTCCCTCTGACTGTAAAAATATTTCAAATTTAAACTACGGCAAAAGTTCTTAATGTCTAATGCAGTGGAAACATAAGAAGTATAACAGGAATGTATACAATTTTAACTTTTAGTGAATACTTCACTTTCATCATTCTTAAGGGTATTAGAAGATAAATTCACTACTGAGTTATTTTTGGGTAGCTGCATCTGCATATGAGCTAAAAAAAATTCTGCCCCACAACTCTGCTTATATTTTCTGCCACCCCGTCTAAAGGGACTCTCAGTCTCTTATGTGATGGAAAGTTGGTCTCCAAAATGTCCCCCAGTTCTGTTTCGCTGTCAGTATTAGAGTAGTTTGAAGAAAAATCTGAGGCACTTGTTTCATTCCCAGAGGTACTAACAGTTCTTTTTGAAACAGAGTGCCCCTTTTTCTTTTTGATCTAGTGTTTTTTTTACCTTTTTCTCCAGAAAAACATACTACACATTTAGAGCTCTTTTATATATATATATATATATATATATATATATATATATATATATATATACATCAGCATATATTGTATCGTTAAGATAATCCTTATGATCCCTAACATATTTTTAGTCTTACGAGCAAGTAAATCAGACTCAAACTCTTTCACATCTTTTAAAAAGCTGGAGTACATATCATCAAAACCACTCTAATTTACAAAACACTGTACTCTCTCAAAGGTATTGCTAAGCCTTTCATTCAAATCAACAAGTTCTTGCTCATAAAATTCAATTAAAGTTTCAAGAAACATTTTAGAAGCTACCATTTGCATGTTTCATCATTTGTCCATAAATTTCTTATTCTCGTGTCCAACTCTTGGCTCCACATAAACCCTTAAGCCTCTTGTAGCCATCTCTGCATTAACACAAGCCTTTAGAAAATCAATATGCCAAATGTTAGCCCTTACCTTTTTAGCAGTCTCCCTATGGGACCTGAATTCATTGGCTAAGTTAGCCGACCGACTTCCAACTTCAATAGTTGAGTCAGCATTGTTGGCAAAGTCCAAAATTTGCCAAATCAAGTAACCAAATCCAAGAAAATGCCAGCACTCACAATAAGTCCAAACCATACAATGGTGAAAGTCCCAGACAAGTGCTTCAATTCAAAATAATACTGCTACACACCAAAGAATAAACCTCACCCTTAACCAATATTACAAACCTAAACTATTAAATACCTAGATCCAGATTTCTTTCACTAATAGGTTGAGAGGTGTGCACATAAATAATAGACCTTCTACTTCCAAGCATCCATAGCTTACCTTAGAAAGAAACAGCAGCCTCACAGCTGTCTCTATACTAACTGCTGCATTGGTACTTCCTCTATATATGCAACAGACTGTGGAATAAGTAGGTAAAACTGCAACATATCATAAGTACCTGAACCATGTTTCAAACATGTCTGTTCGTGGTCTACAGCACAGGCAAGATGTCTTCAAGAATTCAAATTCCACAAGCGTGGAAGACAAAGACATAAACACAAGCGTGGAAGACAAAGACATAAACAATCAGTCACACACATACAGACAACTGTTTTCATCTTCTGTGTCTGTGCAACCGGAAGCAAAGGGTCTTTTTAAAGAAGAATGCTTTTTAAAAAAATGTAATTTTTCTTTTTTTTGTTAAAAGAAAAGAAAATTAATCTCCCTGTATTGTTCCTGGCCAGTATGCTGTCCGGCCTATTTTCCAGACAGTGTCCTTTAATTCTTGACAGTCTGGAGGAATTCTGGATGGTTGGCAACCCTAGCCTCATCTGTAAGGCCATGGGAAGAATTATCATGGACCTTATCAACAAGGACATAGGCGATTTCCAAACACTGGATCCAACCCAGTTTGGCTTT
>NC_056746.1:633861318-633986318 GCF_019279795.1 Protopterus annectens
GGTCTGACACACTGCCAGTCATTGTAGTTTTTGGTTGGTAAATTAAAAAAAAAACACAGAGATATAGGTTTCTGTATCCTCCCTGATGTCTATACTCAAACTGCTACAGAAATTCAAACTGAAAAGTTGTACTATATGATATACAACTTCTTGTGGCAAGCTCATTAGCATTACAACTATATAACTCAGTATAACATTCCCATCTCTTAAAGATATAAAAAATATCACGTTTATATTACCTCGTCGAAATTTTACTGCATCGTAGCATTAAATGTTGAACACGATTGATCGATGCAGTAAAATATCGAATGAGTATAAAAAAAAAAGAACAAAAAAAAACTAAAGGGCATAGGCAGGGGGGCAAGCCCCCCTGCACCCCCACACCCCCGCTACTTAAATATACCAACTCCGAGACCGCACTACATTGAGGTAAATGGAAATCTCCCCCTATGGAGATTTCCATTTACCTGGCCGATATTCTTCACTTTCGATATTGTCGTGCCGACAATATCAGATTCGATATTGTCAGCTTTCGACAATACAATATAGACCCAAAATATCACTTTATACATTAGCAGTCATTACTCCAATCAATTAAAAATTAACCTTAAATATACAGTATGCATGCTGTGGGATATTTACTTCATATATGAAAATTAGTAAGACATTTTCTGGAAATTAAACATTCAGCTCTTCAAAGCTTTTGCAGCTATGAAACAGTCCACACATTTGTCTGGTTTCCTCATCTTCTGCCAGTATTTGATACACCTTGAGCAGTCTCTCTCTACAATTTGTGGCTATCACAGTTCACACAGTTGTGCTTTCTTGCAGCAGGTTGGGGTGTAACACTTGTGGTTGTTCTTCTTCACGTATGTTTGACTTCAACTTGTTTGTCATGTACATGTCTGCAGTTATGTTATATGTAGCTTTCCTTCTTCCCCACAAGCTATAAAAGATTTTGGTGCAGCTATTTCTCCTCACTCTTCCTCAAGCTTTTTTGGTAAGTATGTTGTACTTATCATATGTTTGTGCATGCATGTGTGTGTGTGTGTGTGTGTCTGTGTTTGGGGGGAGGTTGCAGTGTCTTTAAGAGCAACAAGTTGGCTATAACTTCTTTAACTTTCTAACACAAATGTCACCATTGCACATGATAAGAATTACTGCCATATTGGCACAGTGAGCAGCATTGCCATCTCACAGCTCATAGCTTGGGGTGAGTTCTTGACTGTGTTTTTTTCTGTGTGGAGTCTGCATTCCCTTCCTGTATCTGGAGGAGTTCATCCATCTGGTAACATCCCTATGATCTGACATAGGTGAACTGTCATTAGTGTGTGTGTGTGTGTGTGTGTGTGTGTGTGTGTGTGTGTGTGTGTGTGTGTGTGTGCGCGCACGTGCATGTGTGCATGTTTGTGCATCTTGTGATGGACTTCAGCTCTCAGAGGAAGTGCTAGCATGTTTGAGAAATCAGTAAAAAAAATACCATTTTTTTAATCTGTGGTCATGCACTGTATTTTTCAATTTTATTTTTGTCTGCTGCCAGGTTTATCTAACTGGGTTTAGTTAAAACAAAAATCAGCAGTGACCTGAGGAGAAAAGCTCAAACTCATTGCATACATTTTTATCCAGAGATTCAGTAATTGCATGAATGATATTAAATAATATACATTAACAATTACACGTACATTTGCTAATTAGATTACAGTCATACGAAATCAAATCGACTATTACAGTGTAAAAGATGTTTATGCATTTAGTAGATGTTGAACATTTAGAATTTGAAGAAGTGTATTAGTGGGTTTGTCAAATAGAAATTACATTTTGTGATTAGTGTTTAGAAATTCAAAGAAATGGAAGTGAAGGACGAAACTTGGTCAGCCAGAAAATGTTAATGTTGCATAAGAGATGTGTTATTAAGCAAGTTCAGAGACAATTATATATATATATATATATATATATGGCTATCATAAGGTTTATATTAGCGGTATACACCTTGGGTGATGAGCAGTGTCACAAAACTGTGTATATGGCTCAGAAATGCTAATAAAACTATCCAGGTATTGGTGAATGTTGGATGTGAGGTAAAGGAAGGGAAATGGTTTGATGAAATGGCAAGCTAAACATTACAGTGGCATTGAACCTGGAGATATACAGGAGTAGATTAAGTGATTTGATAGTGGAGGTTTTAGTTGTATTTTAAATGGGTTTACATTTCGAATAGGTTTCAGTGGTAGTGGGATGCGGTTCCCTTCACTATCTGAATACAGAGAGTCAGCTGCACTGTTAGATTATTTGGTTATTAAGATTAGTAGTGTTGCATTAAATTTGTTAAGGACTGGGCAGTTTTCTGACTTATAGAGATTACACAGTGTTGTAGTTAGCTGAAAAAAAGCTAGGTGATGTAATTCTAATCAGTTTAATTCTGTGGATGCAAGGCCATGGTGTGTTCTGTTGTTATAATTTATGGCAAATTTGGCTATTTTATTATAATATTGTTCAAATTTGGAGGGCTGTGACACTTGTAGGCTAGTGAAGACCAGGGCAACATAGAGGAGAGATAGCAGTAAAAAGTAGGTACAATATGACTTTTACCACTGTCCCTTACCTTGTGAGATACAGGACCATTGGACTTACTAAATAAGTACTGGCTCTTGGGACTCGGGAGCCTTTTAATAGTGCATGTGTTTATACATACAAACACACACACACACACACACACACACACACACACACACACACACACACACACACACACACATGCACATACACACATATACATACATATATATATATATATATATATATATATATATATATATATACCCAGGAGCTTTTGTGTTGTGTTGTATAATCATGTGATTACTTATGCTCTGGGACACTGTAAACATGGTGAAAGTAGGTTTCTGCATTATAAATTGCTTGCAGTGTGTCCGTTCATGTACTGTGCCAATTCTGGCTGCCTGCATTCATTTTTCGCATGCATTCAACTTATGCCTTCCTGGAGAATGAAAGTAGGTCCCCCTTCTTGATTTTCAGCATTTTGATGTTGCAACTAAACTGCTAGAGTGTTGTGATCTGCACTATTAATACTGGTGATCTTACCACAATATTCCCATAGGTGCACATAGATTAATAGTAAAGAAAACGAACCATATTAACATTTTTTCATTTGCACACATTATACATGTGTTCTTTCTTTATAACAACTGTCTTTCAGTCCAAGATTACATAGATCACTTAGTTCTTGCCTTCACTTAAACTTCACTCCTCCTCAACATTTTTCTGCATGTATTGCTCTCATAAATGCCATCAATTTGTTTCTATGAAATTTCTTCTGTCCCTTTTCTAAATACCCATCTTCTCTTTTACAATATACAATACTTCAAATACAGTTGGTTATGTTTTGATTTCCATTTTAGTGAATGCTTTTTGGCAGCAAGCAGAATTAAAATGAATAAGCCCTTACTATGTTTAGGCAATTGAGATTCTATGTTCAATTCAAAAGAATCATTTCCTTAGTTACAGCCATTTGCCCCCATACACACACACAGTATTATAGACAAGAGTACTCTGCAGGGATTTTTTTTTAATGTGCCAGTTCATGACACTCCCAAAAACGTGTTCCCATTTAACTCTTCATCCTCATTACATTTCCAGCATTTGCTGTCTACATGACGAAAAAGTCTCTGAAGTCTGCTTGGGTTGCAAAAATACCTATGCAAATACTTCCAAGCAAAATTCCTAACCCTATTGGACTATGTTGCATTTTTGGGAGCCATACATATGTTCTTCCATTGTTCCCTTGTAAATTGCTTTTCCAGTCTCTCTCCTCAATCTTTTCTAACCTACTCTGAGTGATCCTTATAGTTATCATGCAATATTGTATATGCCGTACTAATTACCCACATTTAACAGCAGCTTCTATCCTAGATTTGCTAAAAACTCTACCAGAGCAAGTTTTTCACTTAGGACTGTCTCATCTATTTCTCTTTGCCTATACACTGATATCAATCCTTGATAGGGAAAGCAGTCCTTAGCCTGCAGTACAGACTTCTTCTTGGCCTCATCCCACTCTGTTACCTTTCCTTCTAGTTATTTGCTCCCAATACCTTTGTCCCTTTGCCTATTTTCTCCAGTAAATTCCAACTCCTCTTGCCTATTTTCTGTAGTCTTACTTGCAGTCATCTCTATTGACAAAACCTGCTTTCTACATTTATATGTGTTCCCTTAGTTCTTAGAATAATTTCTGTAACTTTATGGATATAATATTCTGTATGCTGCTTATTATTCTCCTTAAGGATCTGCATCTGAAATCCCACTCTCTTCTTTTTTCTAGAACTTCCCCACTGCTCACCACCATCCCTTTCCACTTTGATTTATAAACATCTGCTTGTGTTATGTATATGAGCGTTAACTGTGTAGCTCTAAAATATCCCTTCAACTCGTGTAATCCTAAACCACCTTGTTGTATAAGGAGGATCTGCTTATCCCACTTAACTTTTCCCCTTGTTCCCTCCCAAATAAATTTCTTCAACTCTTTATTATCATCCACAACTTTTCCTTTTCTTGATATAATCTGCCTGACCAGAATATAAAACTGAAGGGACTAAAAACATTTTCACTGCTTCTATGTTACAGTCCATATCCATAAACAAGTGCTTCCAGTTTTTCAGTGTTTGTTTTATTCTTTGTTTAGTCTCTTCCCACATATCCTTAGCTGCCTGGTTCCTCTGTTCAAATACAACTTATCAGAGAGAAGCCCTTCCACTTTAATTCTTGCCTCCAATCCTTCATATATCCTCCTAATTAACCTTATCATTGTATCACGGAATACAAATACTTCCATTGCCCTACTCATAAAAACAGTTTAGTCTGTCACATGCATTATCTGCATCAGGACTCACCACCAACAGTGGTATTTTCTTTTATTCTGTTTCCCTCTGGATCATCATTATTTTGTCAGTGTTGTCAAATGGGTGCCTCCCATCCACAAAGCCACATTGATCCATATCTAGCAAGTTTGACAAAGCTGTTACCATTATTTTAGTTAGCATAAACTCATTAAAATCAAGGTTTAAATTTGAAATGGGTCTATATAAAGCTGGGTCTAATGAGTCTGCACTGTCTTTGGCTAATACTACCACCACATCTTTCTTCCAAGATGTTGATGCATCTCCTCCTTTTAAAATACAGTTAAACAAAATCTTCCAGATCTTTCTCACATTCTTCACTCCTAACTTCCATAGGAATACCATCTGTTCCCTGTTCCTGGAGACTTTTCTGTAGATATATTATACATCACCATTTTAATTTCATCTTCTCCTATCTTAACTATTAGTTGTTGAGCCTCATCTACCTCTAACCTTGGCATAATTAGAGCTTCTATAATTATTTCCATCTGTCCTCTTTCTTGATTTCCACATTTCTCTGCTTTATACAAATGTTCACAAAATTTCTGAAATAGGTCTAAGACCTCTACAGGATCTCATTTTCTTGTTATAGGCTCCCTAAGTTTTGTGACAGCCCTTTCAGTTTTCTCTTGCGTAAGATACTGTGCTAAAAATTTCTGTGCTCTGGAGCTGCTATCAAAAATAGCTGCTTAAAAGCAATCTTTCTAAACTCATGCACATTAATCAAATACTCCTTTATTTTCTCTTTAGCACTCTGTTGTTGATTCTCTTCTTGTTCTGTGAGATTCTTCTTGTTCTATAATACTTTAACCTTTGGAAGCTCTTCTAAATAATTCCTATTGCTTCTTAATCTTTTCTCTTTTTATGTTAATTTTATCCTATTTTTAAACTCCATTTTTATTTTATCTCACTCACTAGCTATTCCTTCTGAAGAAATTTCTACCTTTCCTAATAACTCGTGAACAATTGCCACTACTCAGTCCTTACATTTCTAGCTTTTTAACAGGTAGGTAAGAAAGTACTAGTTTCTCATTTTTACTTCATTACCCTGAGTTTTATCTCAGTTTTTATCAGTGCATGATCTAAAATATTTATTGTATGAGTGTTTACACTTTCAATTAAATGCACAGGTTTCTGTGAAATGTAATTTCTATCCAATCTAGCCCAGTTATTATACCTTGGGGAATAACATGTAAATTCTGTCTGAGTTCCTACTACTAAATCATAATTTCTTCAGAAATGTTCTCTCTTTTAATGTATTTTTCCTTATAGGTCCCGTGATGCATCCTCACTGTTACAAATCAAGATGTTCATCATTTACACCCCCTCAGTGGCATATGGGTTAAGTACCTACACAAACCTCACTAGTAGCTTTCCAGAGCTCAGAAGGGCCTCCTTGGCTAAGTCCCTCCCATCAGGTGAAGCCTATCCCCAGTGACAGGAAGTCAGTTGTTCAGTATTTTAGTCTCAACTGTAGGACTTACAAATGTGAATCACCTCAGCAGTCGACATTGGTGAATTACAGCTACCAGACTCAGATAAGATCTATTGGGAACTTGCCTTCTTTTTGTTATTATATACTTTTGCTTTATTTCTGTTTTTTTTTAAATATCTGTGTGTGAACCTTTTATTATAATATACTTGTTATATTCTACTACTAATTCCTCTGGGGATTCTAACTTAGTAGAGTGCTGTTTGTAAGTTTAATACCACTTTTAAGCATTTATGGGGATTTTCTAAAGTGTCTTGTGAGTTGTACTGGGAAACTCTTTTGTGGTATTAGTTGAATATTAGGGGCTGCTTTGTACATGTAGAGGCGCATTTTTATCTTGCTTGTTTTGTCTGTTGTTTATCTGTTTCATTTTGAAGTTCTGATTGGAAAATATTGTATTTTTTCACTTTGTTCTTTCTTTTTGTAATATTTACTTCTGATTTAACACTGCTATGACTGTTTTAATTGTTAAATTGTGATTTTACCACAAATTACTTTTTTTGCATTTTCTGTGGATATTTTTCATTTCTGACAAGGAAACTCTAAGAAAATGCTTATTTATGCTATTTTATTCAATTTAAAGGCATCTATTTGATGTTTTGGCACTGTTTGGACAAGTAAATTGCACTTGGTACTGTGGCTGTGTGTTTTTTTTTTGTTTACTGTAATGTGCACGATGTAAAAAAAAGCTTAGCAACATTTTAAACTGTTTCTGTTATATTTTATGCCGTTTAGCCCTATTTGCTTTATGGGGACATATTTTCTATTTTCTATTTTGTATTTTTACTTTTCCTTAGTCAGCCTTTAATACTGTTGTATTATTCTGGGTGATGTTTTTCCCTCGATTTGATGGTCCTTGATACAGCTGCCTCCCTCCCATCAAATCCAGTTGCATGCTATAAGAAAAAAATCAACAAAAACATGCCTCGGCCTATGATTTGGGAATCTGTTGTTTCTTTATGTTAACCAGCAGACCAGTTACTTTTTTACCCATTGCTGTCTTGTGTGAGCCCACAGCTGTCTATGGTACAGGGGTCAGACATCTTCTCCGGGGCTGTTCCAGGACCTGTCTTAGGTATGGGAGAACAAAACCCTTTAAGTGCAGGAAAGGTCCAGGGTAAAAGACCTCTTGCCAGACATAATACTCTGTAAACAGATATTTTGTCCCTTAGTATAATTCACAATAAGAATAAACAGAAAATTCACCGCACTGCAGACAATTGGGTTATTACCATATAAAGGGCTGAAGTCGTTTCCTTAGCTGAGTGTTTTACAGTCAGCTAATCTTGGAGACTATGCTCCTATTCTGAATGACTGTGGAGCTACCTTTTCTAGTGATCAGTCTATGGATATAGATACCGGTGGGGACTCTGATTCAGACAATCATGAGCACTCTGAGGCCATCCATTTGGATTCTTCAGAAGATGAACAGTTTCTAAAACCCAAGCAGATGTTCACCTTTCCACAGATTCTAGCTAGGTTTAGAGATGTATTTAACTTGGAGCAATCTGGTGCTGCTTCAGAGATTAGCAGAGTTTATGATCTTATTGAGGATGAGATTCTAAATGTTCTGGCTCTTCCTCCTCTGTTACTGGCCTTAGAAAATATCTATAAAACTGCATGTAAAACCATTTTGGCTAGTGAACCAATTCTTAAAAAGCTTTTGAGCAAATACTAGCTGTATTCTGATCTTGCAGTTCTCTTCTCTACTTTGTCAGCTGACCCATCTGCATTTTCTCCAGCTGCCAACTCTAACAAAAGGACCTTAGCTTCTCCTAACCTTACATCCTCAGATAAAACTGGCAAGTGGCTAGAATCTCAGGGAAAAAAATTGAGTCAGTCTAGTAATTTAGTCTTTAGAATTTTAAATTATCAAGGCTTTATATGGAGTTCTATTTTGAAATGTGCTTACAGTTTAGATAAGTTTTCTGCATCTTTGCCTGCTGAACAGAAGTGTTATATAAATGAAATAGCTTCTAATGTGACTATGGTTTTGAAATATGTTTTGAGGATTGCTTTAAAGAAGCAGACACAAATTCTAGAAATGCAACCACTGTTTTTGAATTGAGAAGGTATTGTGAAGTATCTAGAAAATGAGATTTTGAATGCTTCTTTAAGTTCTGAATTTGTGTTTGGCCTGCTGGCACCCATATTCTCAAACAATGGAACGACAGAGATAAATTGATGCATGGGGTATCTAGAATGTTTCGTATTTCCAGGATCTCCCTTGCTCTGCTTCAAAGGGCAGAACAAACAAAAATACCAGTCTAACAAGTGTCAGGGTACTAAGAGGAAATAGCAGATGGATAATGCTTCCAAACAAAATTAAAGGGGTGCTTCCCCTCAAAAAAAAAAAAAGATAATTCCCCTGCTAAAGAATGACAATACTGAGATAGGGCATCCCACCCCTTCTTTCTGTCTCTCCTTTCCTTTCCCCCTCAACAGGGTTTCGCTCATCCCAGCAGCCTGTCCACAGTCTCAATCAAATGGGTGCTGAGAATAATTTGTGACAGGGGACAGAAAATCCTCCTCCTTTCAGGGGAATGCCCCCACACCTGCCAGACCAGATACATCTGTTCTCTCCAGTACTCCTTTCTAAGTTCCAAGCAGGGGTTATAGAACCAAGTCCTGCACCACAAAAAAGAAAAGGATTTTACTCCAGAATCTTTTTGGTACCACAAAGGAGCTACCATGGAGACTAGTGTTAGATGTCTCTAACCTACATGCCTTTCTGAAAGTACCCAAATTCAAAATATTCACCTGTAGACAGTGCTATCCCTTCTTCTAGACCCTGTTTCATGGTGATTTTAGATCTGAAAGATGCTTATCATCACATTTCAGTTGCTCTGAACTTCAAGTTGAACCTCAAAAAGTTCTGTCTCACACCCTCACAAAGAATTGCCTACTTGGGGTATGTGATAGAAACAGAAAAAAGAATGCCCCTTCTACTACAAAATAAAGTTCTGACTTTTCAGAACAATTTTCAGGGATTTATCTCTTCAACAGGCTGCATCTGCAAGAGAGCTTCTCAATATTCTAAGCCTCATGGCATCAATGATCCTCAAGATACCACTGCCCAAACTCTACATAAGAAAAATTCAGTGGCAGTACCTAAAACATTGCTAGACCCAGCACGAGCATCCCTTAGAGTTCAAGGTACCAGTGCTAGAATTTGTGAAATGAATGTTAGAGTGGTGGAGGGATCAAATGTCTCTCAGTCCATGCCTACCCTTCTCCATCCAGACCCTGGTTCAATTAGTCAAGACAGACTTGCCAGGTTTTGCAAGAGGAACAGTGTCTGGGGGAGTTTAACTGCAAGGCATATAGGTTCTTTAGACACTACAAAGTACAGAAGCATCAAAGTGATTTAGGCCTTAAATGTTTTTCTCACTTATAGTCGCTATGTCTCCTTTTTATTGGTCACAGACAACACCACATTCATGTGGTTCCTGAACAAACAAGGGGGTACAAGGACATATGCTGTTTGCTGGTTGGCAATGATGGCTAAGGAATTATCCTTACAGCAGTCTCTGATGCTTTAGGCCTCAAACATCCCATCAGAGCAAAACATAGTGGCAGACAGACTAAGCAGATCCTGGACAACCCCCCATGAGAGGAAACTCAGGATAGAGGTCTTCCAGGATTTGGACCAGATGCAGGGTGCACCTCAAATTGATCTGTTTACCTCCTTTCAAAATAGACAGTTGGAAAAAATATGTTTGAGACATCCTTGCAGCCATGCTTGGAGGACAGACATATTTTTATTTCCTTGGATGAGGATGTTCATTTATGCATTTCCACCCTTTTCACTGATACCCAGAGAACTTCTAAAGATTCAGAAAGAATTACTAAAGATGATTTTGCTGACCCCCTTTTGGCCCAGGCAAAGTTGTTTTCTCTTTTAATGGAATGGGTCAGGGGCAATTGCCACAGGCTTTCTCACACTCTGGATTGGCTCACACAGTTTGAGGGGTGAGTGGTACACCCCATCTTAAAGTGGCTGCAACTGACAGCCAGAATGATTCTATCTTGATGTGTTTTAGGCACTTGTTCCATAAAGATGTAGAAACCTGCAACTAGAAAGTCTTATGTTTACACTTAGAAAAAGTTTTCTAGGTGGTGCCTAACTGATTACAGAGGGCCAAGTATGGTATCTACCCCACTGGTTTTGAAATATTTGTGTGATCTACTAATTGATAGCTTATCTTATGTATTTATAAGGATCATCTTGTGGCCATCTCAGCTTGTCTGCCCATGGATCCCCTTTCATTTCTTTTTCTAGTCAAACAATTTATGAAAGGAGCATTCCAATTGAGACTTAACCAAAAGAAAGTTCCTCATCCTTGAGATCTCAACTTTGTTCTTGAAATATTTACCTTATCTCCTTTTTAACCTGCCTTTTCCTTATTGCTCTGACATCTGAAAGGAGATTCTCTGAACTGCAAGCCCTCAGGATGGGAAAGCCTTATCTGATTTTCCAAAATGACAAGGTTGTTTGCACACTAATCCACCTTTCATACCAAAAGTTGTTTTTGAATCTACTCTGAATCAAGCCATCAATTTCACAGTTTTCTTTCCCCGCAGGCAAGCCAAACAGCTGTTTTTTTTTTTTTTTCTATTCTGGGACTAAGGAGATTCAACCTGTCTCTAAGTAGATGATTGCTCATTGGCTGTCCTCCACTTTTTTTCTTTTTCTGTTTTTGCTAATCCCACCATGGTAAAACTATTGCAGGCAAGGTTAAGGCCCATTCCACCAGAGCCTTTTCCTTTTCAGTGGAATATTGGAAAGGAGTGAACTTTAGAAATATTCTAGGTGCAGCAACCTAGTCCACTGTCCATACTTTTACAAAGTACTACAAACTGGATTCTTTTTCAAGTTCTAGAGCAGGCTTTGAGAGGACCATTCTCCAGTGGCTCATGGATCCTTATCCTTCCTCCTCTCGTGTAGGGTAAACTTTGGAAATTTACCCATATGCCACTGAGGCAGTCTGAATGATGAACATAGTACTGTTGTGTAAGTCATACTGACCTGTAGCAGTAGATGTTTGAATTTCACACTACCTCAGTAACCGTACCTGCCCACTATCCCCCTTATTTTATACATAGTTTGAATATATCCAACAAACATTGCAGCAAAAAAAACAAGGCACTCAGAGCGACTTAGAAAGTAACTTACTGTTTAAGTAAATGAGTGAACTGTGCCTCACTAAAGTCAAACTTTAACATTTACCATATAAAATATTATTAAAAACAAAAAACTGTTGTTTTGAAATATACAAAACTTCGTCAGACAATCATTAACTGATAGCACCTTAGTTTAAATTTCCTTTCCATATCACATGGTTGGCAACAAACCAAAAGTTCATCTGCAATACAACACACCCTTAGATTAAACACACTAAACAGGAAAAAAACATCAAGCTGCATCTCGTAGTTAAAATCATCTAGTAAAAAAAAAGAATAAATAATTAATAATTTTACTAGCTCACAAATCACGCAATGGATACCCACTCCAACATGTTAAAATTAATTCTTGAATATGCTCGAAGAGGGCATTAATACTTCTCCTTTTATGAATTTCATAAAGATGTTCATACACCCTTTCCTGGAGTTTCCTTTCAGTCTTCCCTATATAGAAACCCTCACATAGTTGACGAAGTGCGATATAGATGATGGCCCTACAATCACAGTTCCCTTTAAACAACATTTGAAAGATTGACCCCAATAACAAATCTATCACCTGTAACTATATAACTCCAAGATGAACATCTGCCACATTTAAACATACCCACTTTCCTTAAAGGGCTACAAGGACCACTTTCAAAAATATTTTGAAGTGATAGATCTGTTATCAGGGGTATGATTAGAGGCAAGGGAAACATTTTGGCAGATCTTTTAGAATGCTTCTAATTGGCCTGGGCTTAATGAACAGATCAGTACTTTCTATTTCTAAAAATGCAAGCCCTCAAAAGGTAATGTGAGCCGAGACTAATTTTAACATGCTGGAGTGGTTATTCATTGAGTAATTCATGAACTAGTATAATTATTAATTATTTATCATTATCATTATTTTTTTTTGCTAGTTGATTTTAACTATGTTTAGTGTGTTTAATCTAAGGGGTGTGTTGTATTGCAAATGAACTATTGGTTTATTGCCAATCATGTGATATGGAAAGGAAATTTAAACTAAGGTGATATCACTTAATGATTATCTAATGAAGTTTTGTATATTTCAAAACAAAAGTGCTTACAGTTTTTTATTGTTTTTATTAATATTTTATATGGTAAATATTAAACTTTGATTTTAGTGATGACATAGTTTGTCTGTTTACTTAAACAATAAGTTACGCTTTCTGAGCTGCTCCGAGTGACGTTTTTTTGTTTTTTTTTTCTTTTGCTGCAGTGTTTGTTAGTTTTTGTTTGTTGCTTTCCAGTTGAATGTAAGCAACCTTGTTCTGTTGTTGGTTGACTTCAGTTATTTGTGTTGATGTTTTTTGGCTGCGATTGTTTGGTTTTAGGCAGTTCTTGCTTTGGCCTGCTTAGTACTAAAAGCCTGAACAACTGACTTCCTGTGACACAAATTACTCTTCCCGATGGGAGATGCTTAGCCGATCCCTTATTACAGGGAGTTAGAGGAGGTGATTCTGAGCACTGGTAGGCTGCCAGTGTGGTTTGTTTAGGCATAGAACCCATATATCACTGAGGCAGTATGAAATTTGAACAGCTACTGTTTCAGGTAAGTAGGACTTGTGCAACTGTACTTTCCAGTCACCACCATTAAGTAATATTCCCTGCTTAAAGCTAATTAATTCTCTCAAATTTTCTTAAACTCTATAACAGCAGTTTTTGGTGGTATATAAATACATGCCATTGTAATCCTCCTACCTTGACAGTAGTTTCTTACTACCAGAAGTCCACCATTATTACCTTTTTTTTTCTTTTTGTATCGCTATTGGAGCCACTCTAGCAACCATTATTATTACTCACCTTTTCTGCAGAATATTCACCTGAAATCCTTTCTTTGTCAAATTAACATGCTCACTGCTTTCCAAATGTGTCTCCTGCAGCATTGCTGTTTGCACTCTGCATATACCTGTAAGGCTATTTACATTCCAAGATACTATGGCTAGAGTAGCCATGATCATAAAAAATATATTATTCCCACTTATTATGCATAACAGTTTTTTAGAATGTGTATTTCCAACTTTTGTCTTACATGCACACACTAATCTTTGGCAGGATGACCATTTATACAGTTGTTTACTTTTATCTTGGTTTGAACCTATGTCACATTTTTAATGAGATCCTCAAATCAAAAAAAAAAAAAACAAATACATTTCCAGAACTCTCCCCTCCCCAAGAACAAATTTGAAAAACTATGTATATTTTCACCAAATTAAATGTAACCCTCCAGATAGGAACAATTGCCCCAAACAGACAGCTGCACTCACAGGCACAACCTAATCTAAACTTAAGGTTACCTGTGCTAAAGCAAATGTTACAGACTGTGTTCTCACTTACACTGATTGCTGTCTGATTTTTTACTATTTCTCTATTCCCCTCCCAGATATGAAAAAGAGCTTGCATTCAGAAATCAGTAACTTTTAACCTAAGAAAAAGTGCACTGGCTACCTTTAAAATGTATTTATTTTACTTTGTAGGGTTGGCATAGGGTTTTAAAGTACTCTTTACTGTGTTTGTCTGTGGAAAAGGTGACTTTTTAATGACATTTTATTTTTACTGGGCATTTGCTGCTTGTTGTCCTGGGAAAGAGGCACCATTTTCGGCTTAGCCATGGAACAAACTGCCAGTCCCACAGTAGGTCCTTCTTCCAGCCACAAAAAGAAAAAGTTAAGCAAATAGCTTTGCCACCACAACAGGCTAACAGTTTTACTCAGCTGTAGGTGGGTGACTCTACTGTGGCCTTTAATTGTACCTCAGACCACTCATCTTGTATCCCAAATCCCTCTGGTGTAGTGCCAGAGGTTAGCCATGTTCTTTGTGGCTGTTGGGGTACACTCACTTGACAAAGCATAAACACTCTTGTCAGTCCTGTGAGAGGGAACAGGGAAGGTTTTCCTGTTTTGTCTGAATCTTGTGCCCATTCCTATGGAAGCTGCTGCTGCCAGTAATAAAACTGTTGGCCCCATTTTACCTGTAAAAAAAGAAGCAGAAAACTAAGCATATATTTACTCCTCATCATTTTTTAGACAGGAGTGGTTTATTGGGTCTGGCTCAGGGTTTAATTAAGGATATTCATCCTTCTTGTAAAGTAGTTTCTGGTAAAAGAAAGAGGAAAACTTGATTTCCTGAAGAGATGCAAGATTCTGAATCTGGACAGATGAATGAAGGGACAGATACAGGGTTTACTCCTCAGATTTTTAATTCAGACTAAGAGGAGAACTCCATTTCTGATTCTCTCTGTGTGGGTTTCTCATTCTTTGAGACTATTTCTATATTGTCACAGTGTTTTCAGAAGAACACTGAGGTTTCGGTCTCTTAGAAACTACTATGAGTTACAGAGAGAATTTCCAGAACCTGCCCCATTCCTCCTGTTTTATCTGCCTTGGAGGATGTATGGGTTTCTACCTGCAGTTTTCATGACAGTCAGCCAGCTACTCCTAAAAAGGCAGATAAGATGTATAAAGTTCCTCAATATTTAAAGTTTTTATACATTCTTCCCAAACCTGACCAAACAGCTATAGATTTAATTAATCCTACTGCTATTAAACATTTAGTTAATTCCAATCCTACTCTTTCTTACAGGACAGGAAGATTATTTATAACTATGGGAAAAACATGTAAGCTTAGCAACTTTGATTTTCAGAATTTTGAATTGTTAAGCTCATATGTTAACTTTTGTCCTGACTAATTGTGAAAGTATGAGGAATGTTTTGTATGCAGTTTCTTCTTGTGAGTAAGAATCTGCTTTAAATAATTTAATTTATTCAATTGTTCAAGTCTCTATTCAGTGTATACAATATGCGTATAACTCTGATATGTCTTCAGAGGCTATGGCTACAGGTGCTGCTTTAAGGAGGTATGCATGGCTGCATTGGCAGCATCTACTATATAATGTTAAATTGGGATTTTAAATTCTCCTTTATAGAGAGATTTATTTTTTCTCCCCTATACTACAGATGTGATCAAAAAGTGTGATGAAAGGAGTTAGCTGATAAAGGCAATCTCTTAATATTTTTCATCCTTCCTTCTCCAAATGTTCTAAGGGATTCTGTAACTAATCATCTAGTTTTGGTAAGAAACAAAATAAACAGTCTCAACAAAATGCAGGTAAACAAACATTTAAGACAAAATGGTAAGGGAGTTCCAAGAAGAATTCAGGAAACTTCTGAAACCAAGAACAGTGCAATAAGTCAGAATTACTATTTAAAAGACTTTTATTCCCTTCAACCACGATGGCACCATGTTTTGCCTTCCAGAATGTTTAAATCTCCGCTTTTCTTTTTGCCAACATATAATTTCAGACAAATGGGTTCTGAAGATCATTCTTCAAGGTTACAGGTGGCAATGGGAAGAAATTCCTCCTTTCCAGAGGGTAGTTCCTCAACTCTTCAGACCAGACTCTTTTATTTCTACTTGTCCTTCATCACATGCTGCCCAGGGAGTGATAGAACCAGTTCCCCTTCACACGTGGAAAAGAGGTTTTATTCAAGGATGTTTTTAGGGTTGAAAGAAAGAAAATGCCTAGAGACCAGTTCTGTATCTTTCTTTCCCAATCCTGCCCAATTCAAAATTATATCACTTCACAGCCTGTTACCTCTTCTTCCTAATTCAGGTTTCCTGGTAACATTAGATATAAAATATGCTTATCATCACATCCCTGTTCATGCAGATTTCAGGCATTTCTTAAGGTTTTGTGTGTCTGGAACACATTATCAGTTCTCTGCCATACCATTTGGACTATTGACTGCACCAAGAGTGTCCTCAAAGTGCCTAGCTCTAATTATAGCTCATTGCAGAATACAGAGAGTCCACATTTTTCCATATTTATAAGGCTTGCTTATCTGTACAGACTATTTTTCAAATTGTCAGGAATATCTCTTGGTAGAGATATGTCGTACACAAGCAAGTATTCCAAGAAAACACTGGAAAGTCTTTCTTGACTCCTCCTACCCAGATTGTGTCTCTGGGATATAAAGTAGAGACCACAGTTAAACTAGCTTTTCTTCTACAGGAAAAAGTAGAGCTATATCTGCATCTATTTTTAGGGTTTTCCACTCAAACTTTGGTCACTGTGATGAAATACCTCAGGATTTCAGGTCTCATGGCTTCTATGATTCTCACAATGCCCCTGACAAGACCACACATGTGAGAAAGATACAGAAGTATTCAAAGTTTCTTTGGTCCCAACACCAACACAATCTGTCTTTTCAAATCTAAGTCTTTGGGTTTGTCAGAAGAGAAATCATTTGGAGACAAGAGACATCTCTAAAACCAGGTCTCCCCTTCTTCCTCCATATTCCAAGGCAACCAGTCACCACAGACACCTCAGACTTTACCTGGGAGTGTTTCAGGAGAGATAAAACTGCAAGATGTTTAGGACACCAAGGACAGCCACAAGCACATAAATATAAAAGAGATTCTTATCCTGATCTAAGGACTCAATCTGAATCATCTTTGGTCTCTAGGACCTTTTCAAGTTGTTACAGACAATATCATAGTCATGTGCTGCATCAAAAAGCAAAGGTGAGCCAGGTCACACCCCCTTTGTGGGCTAGCCATGTTAACCTGGGATATAGCTTCACAGGGCAGTCTTACTCGACAGTCATCCTACATTCCATCAGAGCATAATTGTGTGACAGTCAAGCTGAGCAGGACATGGGCAGACCCTCATGGATAGAAGCTGGATCAAGTGGTCTTCCAAGATTTGATCCATCTGTGAGGAGTTTTTCAAGTAGAACCCCTTCACCTCCTCCTTCGGCAATCAGTTGACAAGTTTCTGCTCCAGGACTCCATGCAAGAAGCCCTAAAAGACAGGTGCTTTTTCTTTTCCTTGGATAGAAATGTTCCTGAATGTTTATCCACACTTTCCACTGATATCCAGAGTACTTCTAAAGATTCAGAAGGAATCTTGCAAGATCATTGTTGTGACTCCCATCTGGTTCAGGCAGCTGTCATTCTTCCTTCTTTTAAAAATGACCAGGAGCAATTACCATAAGCTTCCACACAGACTGGATCTTCTCACACAAGAACAAGGGCATGTGATACACCTCAACACCAAAAAACTTCAACTGACTGCCTGGATGACAGGGTCTTAATTCCTTTTAGGCACCTCTTTACTGATTATGTTCAGTAGTTAATAATGAAGGCAAGAAAATCAGCTAATATAAAAATCATACATTAGCAAATGGAAAATGTTTTCTAGTTAATGACATAAACATGGCCGGCATCTATTCAGTGCTAGCTGTTCTCTGGTTTTGCAATATTTGTATGAGTTACTATCCCATGGCCTATATAACTCCTCAGTTGAGGTTCATTTATCAGTCATTCTAACATATCTGCACATGGATTCTCCTCTTTCAGAGCACTCTTGTGTCAAAATGCTTTTGAAAGGAGATTTGCATAAGAGACCTCCAGGACAACTGGTTGCCCCTCATTGGGATCTTAATTTTGTGTCATTGAAGCTAACACTTGCTCCCTTTGAACCAGCTAACCTGGCTGACTTGAGGTTCTTAACATGGAAAACAATTTTGCTGATTGCTCTGACCTCTGCAAGAAGACTATCTGAGTTGCAAGCTATTATGGTGAGGCTACCCAACCTCATTTCCACAGGGAAAGGGATTCTTTGAGAATTAATTCTTCTTTTATGTGTAAAATGATATCTGAGTTTACTTTAATCCAAACTATCCATCTCCCCTTTTCCTTTTCCAAACCAAAATGAGGGAGAAAGGAGTTGGCAGACTTTAAATATTCCCTGCAGACTACTGTGTCAGAGATATTGGGTGAGCAAATTGGTGTAAGTAGGGGAAATTATTTTTCTGAGCTATGATACAGAATTGGAATTGCCTAGACATAGTAAGGCCTTGTTGAGTCTAATTATGGTGGCTGCCAAAAAAAAGCAGTTACTAGAAAATGGAAATCAACGTCTAAACTAACCATACTAGAAGTAGTGAATATAGAAACAGAGATAAACAGCTGGAATTAGGATCTTTAGGAAATAGTAGGAGGAAATTACATAGGAAAAAAATGGGAAATGTGGGAACATTATATATAGGGGAGGAATGAGTTTTAAAAGAAGCCAGGATTTGAATGAGCGACATAATATTTCACTACAATGATTGGGTAGATTATAAATAATGTATAATGTTTACAACTTAAATTGTATCAGTATGTTTTGTGATGTAAAATGCTTGCACATGGGATTATGTCAATATGGTTTGTGTCCATTTATATAAATGTATTATTGCCTATGGCATAAGTGATGATTTAATAAAAATGTTCTTGTTTTAAAAAAAAAATGAGGGAGAAAGGATACTACATACCTTGGATGCCCACAGACAACTCAGGTACTATGTTGACAAAACTAAATCTTTCATATCTTCAGATCAATTGTTTGTTTTTTGTGAAGGTGGGAGGAAGGGACATCCTGTGTCAAAACAGACTATTTCAAAACAGGTGCCTAGAGCTATTACCTTTTGTTATTGCACCACAACAAAATTATTCTAGGCAGGGTCAAAGCCCACTTTACCTGGGCATTGGCTTCACTTATGAGTTTTTGGAAAGGGTTAGATTCTAGACATATCCTAAAAGCAGCAACTTGGTCCTCTGTACATACTTTTACAAAGTACTATAAGCTTGATTCCATCTCTAGGTCTAGATTGGGTTTTTCAAGGACCATTTTCCAGGGGCTCCTGGAGTCTTCTTCTTACAACTGCCAAATCGAGAAAGCTAGGGTAATCTACCCATGTAGAAGTGATCAATATGATGAGCATAATACAGTTATGTATGTAAACTTACCATAACAGTAGATGTTTGAATGGTCACTGCTGCAGTAGCTGTTCCATCCATCCATCCCATTGTTATTTGGATTGTTGTTTATCCCATGTTGTAGTTATTTATTTTTTGGTCTTCCTACCATTGTCTTTTCAGGGCTCAGCCTCCCTGTCTCTGTTGGAAGGAAATCCATGAAAGGCTTGGCAGCTAAACTTGTCTTTTACTTAGCTCAGCTCAAGCTGCCTGAGAGTTTATGCTGTTGTGTCCTTGGCATGATATAACCCATATAGCTAAGGCTACTGTAGCAGTGATTATTTGAACACCTACTCTTACAGTAAGTTTACGTTCACAACTGAACTTTATATTAACTTAAACTTTCTTCTGTTCAGGCTTTTTTTCATTATAATCTGAAAACTATATTTGTTACAAATGAAAAAAAGTTCTTGTTTACTTTAATATCTTTAACACGTACAAAATTCACTGAAAAGACTCCTCCTAGACTTCCAAGATGGCTGCACATTGAGTAACAGCTTATTTTTAGCTCTTCCAGTGTGAAAACAGAAACTCAGCAGAGAAGGCCAGTAGACTTGTGTTTATGGGTAAGAGAATGCCAGTAGACTTGTGCTTATAGGTACATTTTAGTAACTGGCTAGTAAGTGCACTGCCTGAATGCTAGGAATAAAGAAATATAGAAGACCTGGGAAAAATCAGCTACAAAAAGTGAAGAAGAAACACTGACTGGGGAAAGTTCTGCAGCCGTTCAGCAAAAAGCAGTGCAACCTTCAGACATGACTTCCAATAACCTACAGGAAGATATAAGACAGCTGCATACAGACCTGGTTAAAATAAACAAAACACTGATGGAGTATATCAACACAAACAACAAAAGGCTGGAAAAAATGGAAAATGCTTTAAACAGATATTCAGATGAGATGATAAAACTGCAAAAATCAGAGGTCAAAATGAAGAAAAGGCTAGCTGAATATGAGACTGCTCAGGAAGAGATGTTTCAAAAAAATTTATAGAATTAGAGGACAGATCATGTAGGGAAAACCTGAGATTTTCATCTATACCAGAGAAGTTGGAAGGAACAGACTGGATTAATTTTATGAAAGCACAAATAAGCAACTGGACTGATATTCCACACCAGGAGTTCTTAGTTGAAAGGGCACATCTTGTCTATGCTCCAAAGCTGGTTATAAGAAAGCAACCTAGACCTTTAATAGTAAAGATGCAATCCTACCAGCAGAATGAGTTGATTCTGACAAAACTGTGGCAGAAGGGCAAATTACTAAAAGTGGGAGACAGCAGAGTGTTTGTGGAAAATGATTACTCAGTGTACACCAGACAGAAGAGGAGCAAATTTATTCCACTATTCAGGGAATGTTGAGATACAGGTATGAAATTCAAACTGCTGTACCCTGCTGTCTTCAAGCTATTCTTCCCTAGAGGGACAAAATCAATTTTTGATGAAGTTCATGCTAAGGAGAAAATACAAAAGTTTGTCTAACAAAAGTAAGCTTTGAAACAGAAGGAGATTCTGTTTCTTGTTCTTCTGGTAATAAAGACCACAGCAGGACTGTACCCGTGAAACCTTTTCAATTTTTTCAATGGAAAATGCTGGAGAGAAGGAAGGGAGCATGAGAGTTGACTAGAAGAATTGAGACTACATTGGAAATGAAGCAGAGATAGGATTTCAGAGATGAACGGTAATAAAACCAGTAACTTAATATAGGATTACAATGCAGCAATTATATTTGTGAAATATGACAGAACAAGAACATCTGGAATTATTGGACTTTTTCAGAATTTGTTGGAGTTGTGGGGGACTCTAAAGCATATGCCCTACTTCATGTCATTAATGTTCGGAAAAGTGCTTTGGGGAGGGGAAAAGAAGGGAGAAAGTTAACTGTAAGTAAAGTTTTTTTTTTCTTAAACAGTACCGATTTTGTGGCATGTGGTTTTCTTTACATGGTGTAAAGTAAAGTTTTTTCAGTTATTTTTAAGTGTAATTGGGACTGTAAACAACTGCTGATGTTCTTTTTCCCTTTTCTCTCTTTCTTCTTGTTCAGTTTTAAGAAATTTAGGCACCAGAATGTAAAGAATCCCGGTTAAAAAGCATCATAAAAGAAAAATGAATGTGCTTTTTGTCATTCTTGCATGGGGGAATGACTGGATTAAAGACCTTAGATTGAATTAGTAATGAGTTTTAAGAGAGAGCAAGTAAATAAAAAAGAAATTTAAATATTGTGAGGCTTTTTTCTAGGAAATACATATATGCTCAGGAACAATTCTGCAAATGGTCTTCATGTTTCCATGGAAACAATCTGATAAAGAGAAACTGTCTGCCTGTTCTCATGTCTTCATGGAGACAAACTGAAAAATAGAAACTGGTTACAGACTGGTGGAGCGTGATTGGCTGAGGGAAAAAAAGAGAAATTGGCTAGGGGATAATGTTCTCTGAAAGCATTCAGGGGTTTTCCCAATGTAGTTAATGTTCTCTGAAAACATTCAGGGGTTTTCCCAGCTGGGAGAGCTATAAAGATAAAACAAAACCAATTAGCACTTAGTAGAAGCACAGGCTGTATAATGAGTCTTAGCATGCATGACCTTTCCTTTGAGTTGGCTCATGTCTTTGAGTGCGGCTATCAGCTTGGGACTTTTTTAATATTAGAAGGGTAAATTTTCAATATTTGAAGGTGTACATATTTTTGTGTGTTAGTATTAAGTTAATACATTTTAGGGGGTATTGGGGTGTGTTTTTTTTTGTTTGTTTGTTTGGGGGCTATGAATAAAAAAAAGTTTTATAATATGTGATAGAGGCTCGAATATGACAACAAACAACTGTATAAAAGTTCAACCTGCCAGTGTATGCATGTGACACAAAACTGGAACTCGACATTTAAGAAAAAAGGTGTTATGCATAAAAGGTGGGGATAATACCTTTTTAATACAATGATGCTTTCTTTAATGTCTTTGAATGTAAATGGCCTCACAGATAAAGACAAACAAGAAAGAGTAGTAAACTATATTAAAAAATGTACAGTGTAAATATTTATGTTACAGGAGAAACACTTAGAAAGAACTGAACATGAGAATTTGATAAAGAAAAGTTTTCAGAATGGTTATTCAGCAGAATACATGTGACAATGAAATAGAAGAGGATTTTTTTTTCTGAAAATACAGCTAGAGAGTGGGATCAATTTAAGGAGGAGTTTAGAAATAGGGTGGAAATAAAAGAAAGGAAGCTATGGTTAAGAAGTAACAGAATTATTTAGAAGGACTGACAAATGTTAAAGTATTGCAGAATGAGGGAATCTCACAGAACAAGAAGAGGATCAACTGCAGAATGCTAGGCAGAAAATAAGGGATTACCTTGATAATATGCACAAGTTTAGAATGATTGCTGTTAAGCAACTGTTTTTTGATAGTAACACTGGAGCACAAAAACTTTTAGCATGACTCAGGCAATAGGAAGGAGAAAGAGCTGTCGCCAAACAGGGAGCCTATAACAAGGAAGGTAACAAGAGATCCTGTAGAGGTATTAGAAATATTTTGGAAATTCTATGAGAGTCTCTATAAAGCAGAGAAATATGAAAATTAAGAAAAGATACAAATTGAAATGTTTATGGAAGAATTAAATATGCCAAGGGTAGAGGTAACTGAGACTCAATTACTAACAATATAGGGGGAGATGAGATAAAAATTATGACGTATAACCAATCTACAGGAAAGCCAAGAGGAATAGATAGTATTCCTGTGGAAGTTTGGAAGCTAGGAGGAAAAAACTGATAAATATCTGGAAGGTTTTGTTTAACAGAATCTTAAGAGAAGGAGAAGTACCACTATCCTGCAAGAAAGTGGTGGTAACTGTAACACGTAACAAGGGTAAAGATCCATCAGATCTAGCTTCATACAGGCCCATTTCAATACTAAACCATGATTATAAAGTGCTCATGTCTATAATGGCTAAAAGAAGGGCAAAAGTAATGCCAACACTGATAGATATAGATCAATGTGATTTTATGCAGGGGAGGCAAACATTTGACAACATTAACAGAACACTGATGATCCAGAGGGAAGCAGAATGTAAGAAAATACCATTGTTGTTGGTGGGTCTTGAAGCAGAGAAAGTATTTGACTGAGTAAGCTGGGACTTTATGAGCAGGGCAATGGAAGCATTTACATTTGCTTAAAAAATTATAAGGTTGATTAGGAGGCTATATGCGGGATTAGATGCGAAAATTAAAGTGAGTGGGGTCTTCTATGATAATTTCTGCTTGAGCAGAGGAATCAGGCAGGGGTGTTCTCTTTCCCCTTTATTATTTGCATTATATTTAAAACCAATGGCAAAGAAAATAAGGGACTCAGAAATTCAAATATATAATTGGTATGCTAATCAAGAAAAGCTGGCTTTATTTGCAGATTATATTACTTTATACTTGACAAAACCAGAAAAATATATTACAGTGTCATGGAACATTTTGAGACAGATTCAGATCTTTTCAGGATACAAAATTAATGAAGCTAAAACAAAGGCAATAGCAGTAAATTATGTACAAACACATGAACTGGTTCATGAATATCCATATTTATGGGAACATGATAAAATGAAGTATTTAGGAGTATGGATTAAAAATTATTCTAGTGTGGCAGTTAAGGATATGAGGGAAGAGACTAAAAAGATAATACAAAATGAAAAAACTGAAGTTTTTTTATATGGATATGGATAATGAGATACAAGCACTTAAAATGTTTTTAGTCCCTTTAGTATACACAGGTCAGGCATATTTTACTAACCAGAGGAGAAGTTGCAGATAGCAATTAATAAAGAGCTGAAGGACATTATCTGGGAGAGGAAGACTGCAAGAGGCAAGTGGGATAAGCAGATTCTTCCAGTGGAACAGGGTAGATTGGGATTACCTAGTTTGAATAGGTATTTCAGAGCTACACAGTTAAAACTCCTATACATAGCACAAGCAGAAAACTATAATTCAAAGTGGAAAGGGATGATGATGATGAAACAGGGGGGGGCTCAAGAAACAAGGAGAGACTGAGATTTTGGATGCAGATCTTTAAGGAGAATAATAATAATCATACAAAATATCAAATCCATAAAGTGGCATAAAGAACTGTAAGAACTAAACCGACACAAGAATGGAGAAAGGAGATTTTTCTGATAGGGATGACTACAGACAATAGACAAGAATGGCCTGAATTTATTGGAGAAAACTGGCAAAGGAACCAAGGTATTGGGATGAAATAATTAGAGAGGGAACGGTGATAGAATGGGAAGACACCAAGAATTTATTTGGACCGCAGGTTAGAGATTGCCTTCCCTATCAGGGATTAATATCAGAATATAGGCAAAGAGAGAGATACTGGGGGGGTCCTAAATGAAAGACCAGCACTGGTAGAGTTTTTAATATAATCTATAACAGAAGCTACCACTAAAAAAGGAATAATTTGTAGAGCATATAAAATATTGCATGATAACTACAAGAATCAATTAGAGGAGGTTAGAAAGGATTGGGAAAAAAGACTGGATAAGCAATTCACAAAGAAACACTGGGAGGATAGATGAATGTCTGTCAAATATTCAACAAAATCTACAAGATTTAGGATTTTTGCCTGGAAATGTATACATAGATATTTTTATACCCAGAGAATTTTTCCTCAGGCAGACAGCAAATATTGGAGGTGTGAAGGGGAAGAAAGAGGTAATTGGGAACATTTTGTTTGAGAATGCAGTGAGTTGGTAGACTTTAATGATTCCCTGCAGGATGCACTGTCAGAGACACTAGGTGGGGAGATTGTACTGATGAAGGAGATGATTTGTCTGAGCTATGATACAGAATCGGAATTGCCTAGACATGGTAAGGCCTTGCTGTGTCTAATAATGGTGGCTGCTAAAATAGCAATTGCTAGAAAATGGAAATCATAATCTAAACCAACTATACTGGAAGTAGTGAATATAGTAATAGAGATAAAACAACTGGAATTGAGATGTTTAGAAAAGGATAGGAGCAAACTACTTAGGAAAAAATGGGAATTGTGGGGAACAATACATACAAGGGAGTTAATGAGATTTAAAAGGTGGCAGGACTTAAATGAGCTATGTAATCTTTGAGTGAGAAAGATTGGATAGATTATAAGTGGTGTATAATGTATGCAACTGGCCGTGTGTCAGTATGGTTTGTGATGTAAAATGCTTGCAACTAGGATTGTGTCAGTGTGGTTTGTTTTCATTTATATAAATGTATGATTGCCTATGTAGTAAGTGATGGTTTACTAAAAAAAGAGACAGGAATTGAATAATCTATGTACTGTTGCTTAAGTTATATGATATATAGCAATATATGTGAAGTATAATGTTTGTTATGTTAATATAATTTACTTTTATATGACTGTAAATGTGCCTATGTCACAAGTGATAATCCAATAAAGGTGCTTGGAAAAGACCCTCCTACATTTAAAATACCCCTGATGGCACACTATACACAAAACTGCTTTACAATGTGACATACAGTTTATATCATTAAATGTTTCATACAAATACAAATAAGAGCAAATATTGTTTTCCTTAGAGTTACTTATTTTTCCCTTTAGTGTCCTTCTAAATATAAATATATAATGTGGGGTACACACTTTACAGTCAACCCACAAGTTTAACAAAGTCAGCAAAAGTCCAATCTATTTTTAGCTCATTTTACTTGTAAAGCCATCTTTTACAAAGTTTGAGTCATTCTTTATAATCTCAAATGTATTCACTAATTTTGGTGGTGTTGGTCTTCTCCCTGATCATCACCATCTCCCAGCACTAGACACAGGTGAAAGTCCAAAGTAGTCCTGATACTTCTAGTCATTTCCTGTGTTTTTTCAGTCTCTCAAACATTTTCCTTTGGAACATTGGAAAATGGTTCAGTGGCAAAGTCTCCTCATGAGTTTGTTATCATAAGAATGAGAAACAGAGACACCTTCTTCTTGCAGACTCACTTTTTGTTGGCTAAACTTTATTTCCTCTTTAGCCGGTTTTGCATCAAAAAATATACTTGGTCATCCAGGAAAAAATACCCTGAATATAGCTGGATACAGTAGCTTGAATCTCCCATCTGACTCTTGACATTCCCTGACTGGAAGATAAATTTGCTTCTCTTCTGCCTGGTGTACAGTGAATAATCATTTTCCACAAATACTCTATTTCTCCATTGTTTAATACTTTTCTTTCTGCCACAGTTTTCTTTGGAGCAACTCTTTCTGTTGGTATGATTGGATCTTTATTAATAAAGGTCTCTTGGCTAATTTTTGTAGCCAGGCATGGAGCACACACTCGTTGTACCCTTTCAATTAACAAATCCTGCTGTTAATACAGTCTGTTCCTTCCAGTTTCTGTTACAGCAGAAAATCCAAGGTTTTCTCTGCATGATCTGTCTTCTAACTGTGCTATTTTTTTGTAACAGCTCTTCTTGAGAAGTTTCATACTCAGGCAGCCTTTTCTTCATTTCATCCTTTGAGTTTTGCAGTTTTATCAGTTAATCTGAATATCTAGTTAAACCTTCTTCTATTTTTCCAGCCTTTTGTAATTTAAGTTGTTATAGTCCTTCAGTGTTTCACTTATTTTAGTCACCTATGAGTACATTTGATTTTTTTACTCTAAATTACTGGAAGCCATCTCCTGAACCAAAGCTGAAGTTTGAACTGGCTTTTGCTGAACAGTTGCAGAATCCTTCCCAACCAGTGTTTTCTGTTACCTTTTCTGGTTGATTTTCTTTCAGGTTTTCCAATTGTTTTTCTTTGCTGGCATCCTAGTAGTAGTGTACCTGCTAGTCAGTAACAGTATTTTACCCAAATAAAAGTTTCAGTGGCACTGCTTTTCTCACTTTCTGTTTTCACACAGGGAGAGCTGAAATTAAGCTGTTGGCCACTGTGCAGCCATCCTGCAAGTCTTCTTCCTCTAGGATGATTTTATTGAACTCAAAGGCATCACCTGTGGGGAGAGTCTATAGAGACCCTCAGTTAAGGGACTGTAGTGTATTAATAAAAGTGTCTTCATGAAAAGTAGAAAGTTTTCTTTTTAGGCTACAATGATGTGTTTTCAGGGCTGTTGCTTTGGTACCTTATGGCATAGATTGGTAAGTGCTCACTAAGACTATCTGACAGAGTTACATAGGATGACGTTTTATTTGGAGAGGATGTTAGAATCCAATCAACGGTATATTGATCTGGTTGTGGCTTTGTTATATTTAGTTGGTGTGGTTATAAGTTAGGTGAACTTGTCCAAATGTATAAGATTAGTTGGAATTTCAGATTGTCTGATTTGCTAGTCTGTATTAACATCACCCAATGTTATGATTTCATGAGGGAATTTTGAGGAAGCCCAGTAGAAAATATCTTCTAGCGTTTTTGCATTGTCACCTGATTGTGAATGTCTAGTGAGTGTTTGGTTTTGTAATGGTTAGTAGGATTTCTGAGTTATGCAAAGTTGGCAAGGTGTGGGGGAAAGGGAGAAACAAGGCATAAAATGTTTTGCATTGCATTCAGACCCTCAGAAATTATTAGACTATGTAAATGGATTTTGGCACAGGCTTAGTAGTGGCCTCTGTGTTGAACTTCATCTAGTTTAAGAACAGCCCTGCTTGGAAGTGTGCACAAAATGTTACTATAACTTGTGTGGGGACTATGGACATTGTGATCATTAATTATTTATTTAACTTTCCTTAGACACCTCTGTATACCTCTCAACCTCTTAGCATAACAGACCTGGGCAAAGCCAAAATCAGTGTGGGGACAAAGGTACAAAAATAGGAGCAGACTTTATATATTGCTCCTATAAACTCAGGCTGTTCCTAGAATAAAAGGTACTGTGTTAACATGCATTTTATGAAGGGTAGCAAGTCTGAAACACCAATGTCTGTCACTATTAATGACATAAATCCTCAGTGATTTGCCAGAATACCACACATTTTATCAGTAACAGACCAAAAATATGAGGCAAAAACCTGGACAGTTGAGAGGTATGCACCTCAAATGTCTGTTCACAGAAGGTCATTATAGTTTGTCTAGGGGCAGTGTACTATTAAGGATCAACAAGCTGAAAAACATTTCTATGATCATTATATTTTTCACTTTCCTAACAATCAATAATCAGACTCATATACAAATAGTTATTTTTGGAGTTAGGCTTAAGGATTTTTGGACATGTGTATGTTTGATGACAACAACTATGTTGTGTGTGTTCTTTCAGTTGTGTACCAGTCTGACATCAGAGTGGTATACAGAAAGTATCTGTCTTTGGAGGATAGAGTTGCGGAGGCTTGCTGTATATATGTTTAACAGCAGCAACTTGAAATATGACTTTGGTCATTTGTGCCTTCATCCTGGTCTTTTTGGGGAGTTGTTGGGAGGCAGGTACTATTACTAGATATATGTCCTCTTAAATAGTTATCATCTCAGTTAACTGCGGACTGCTATTTTGGCAGATAAAACTTATTTCTTCCTTGAAAGTAAAAAGTAAGGATGATGCCCTTGGATCAGTTTACCTGACATTGGTCTACCCACTATCAGTCATAGAGGTGTTGCTTATACTGACTTTGGTATACCTGATGCCAACTCTGCACCTGCCTATTAATTTCTACCATCTGTTTCTGTTTGGGCACTTGGTCATATTTTCAGTTATGTTTGTTTGTTAAACTTTGACCAATGAACTGAGGTAGAGAGAGAACTCAGACATACACAGGCAGAACTGGATCCTAAATATAGCTTCCTTTTTTAATGTTAAGTGTAAAGTTAACAAGATTCTTATTTAATGAGTTCAGCTACCCAATGCTGAGCATTCTGGTCAGTTTTTCACAGGAAATAACTGGCAGTATGGTTTCTAAGTTCGTATTATCAGTGATTTCTATTTCTGTGAAATTTTCATTTTTGTCTGTGGTTGTATGACCATTGAGTTAGTATAGGTAATAAGGGGATGTGTAGTGTGAGGTCTCCTACATGGATAGTAAGGGAGAACTTGTGCTTCTGCGAAAAATAATTAAAAAGAAATCTTTTCATTGATAAGAAGTTTCAGCCTTTATGGATTAGTAACTCAATAAGGTTCAGGTGAAGCCTCCACTCTCATGTAAGCATGAAAGCAGCATTGAACCACAGACCCTGACAGTATAAGGTAGGAAACCTTTTTACAGGAACCTCCATGCAACCCATTAGTAAGCTTGTCATTGGAAAACATTGGTAGACAAGCTTCATGGCATCCTTACCACTGCTGTATCCTTCAGATAGTTAACTCCTTAGAAAATATGTATTTAAAACATATGACGGATCCTGTGTTTTAGTCTACTGAGAGTATACTTATATGGCTGATCCAGGTCGTGGCTTCATATAGTGATAACCCAAACAGCCCAGCTGATGTGCTTTATTCTATATCTGTATGCCTGATGCCATGTTTTATTCCATGACTATTACTTTTTGTACTATTCTGAAAGTGTTAAAAAGCCACATTTCAAGATTGATGAACTATTGTACAGCTCTTTTTTTGTATTAAAACAACTTTTCACATCTAACATCAACATTATAAAATGTATTTGTATATCTTCCATCCATTCATTCATAAATCCCTTTTGTCCCATTTCTTGCTCATGAGGTTGGGATGTCACATCAAAGGTGACCATAATCTAGAGTCAGTGTTAAACCTGCTGGGTGGCTAACCCTGCCATGGATTATTTGTATATCATACCATGAAATACAAATGCAAAATGAACTTTTTTTTTTCAAAATGAACTTGTTAATATTGGGATTGATGAGACTGTGTTGTGTTCGTTGGATTGCCATGCATTCCCCAATCTATTAAATCCATTTGAGGATGGTGTTTTGTTTTGTCCAATCTGTTTTTGTCATTCTCAGAGCTTGTGAAGACCTACCTTTTTCCTTGTGACAGTGGGTGGCACTTCCCTGAGAACATCTTTTTAGTCTGTACACTGAAGGTACAGTGGAGGAGTGTGTGTGTGTGTGTGTGTGTGTGTGTGTGTGTGTGTGTGTGTGTGTGTGTGTGAGTCTGTGTGTGTGTGTGTGGGGGGGGGAGCAAGCACATCACAGTATAACAATTTAGATGTAATATTTTGGTTATAACTCACTTTCTGTGGGGCTTGAACAAGCAATAACTCTTGGATTCTTATGTCGTCATTGCTCTCCTTGGGTACAGCTTCAGTTCCTTGGAGAGTTCTAAAGTTGGCTTCTTCTTGTATAAACCAGGAACCCCAATTAGAGCAGCCAGTCCACTTCCCTTCTCCCAGGAGCCAAAAGGTGTTAATCTCTGACCTGATTTGTCTCTCCTGACCCTCCACCAGCTGACCCACAATTGCTGAGGCCAACAAATTAAACCCAGGTCACTAATGACAAGGAAGCTCGTGTATTCTCTACCTCTAACAAGCAACTGTGATACAATTAACTGTGAAATGAGGTGGGCTACAGTGGCAACTTACATGTCTGTAAATGGACAGAGAAGTGTATAGTGAAACTGATATTCAGATATACAGACATATACATGTATGGATAGAGAAAGAAAAGAAGATAGCTGGACAGATAGAAAGACAGATGAGCAGATGGAAAGGGAGGGATGCATGCATACATTTATACATTGAAAGGAGACATTCAAAGCTGCTTAACAATCATTACAGAAATTGTAAGATAATGTACTTGCTTCCAATTAAAGTAAAAATAGTCAAGAAACATGGCACAACACTAAAATAACAGAATTTCAGATTTGCTCAACATGACACCGAAATCCCAGAAGTTCCAGTTATAAGGCATAGAGTTAATGAGAAAAATAAGTGATATCCTACGGCAGACATTCAGTGTTGCAACCACCAGTACAAACAAATAATGCATGAAAGAACTTAATTTATACCAGTAATCCAATAAAAACTAATTACAAGTGGAACCCTTTTTTCATTGTAATTAATGCCAGATATTTTCCAGTTAATGCTAGTGCCGTTTCCAGATTTTGACATCATTAAGGAATTTTATGAATGTCTTACAAAAGTCAGTTTCTCATAAATGAAAAAAATGTCTTGTCCACTTTATATGGAATTAATACCAAAGATTTAGGAATGCTAAGAATTAAGGTCAGAAATACAAATATGCAGTACATAACATAAACCATAAAAAACAGATATGAAAAGTTTTTAATAACCATAGCAGAGAAAATGATGTTACAGATAACTTTTTCATTGTACTTTGAATGCCATCTGTAAGAAGTTGTTCATAGCTTTCTGATCCAGAGTGAAATATGTATTTGTTCTGGTATGTAAATAATAACCTGTTGGTAGAAATAATCTGTTTATTTTACTGCCGTTAGTAATTTTCCATCATTATGAATTATACATAATGTAAATTGAGCTCACTTTAAGTTCTGTGTTTCTGTTTTTTCCTTTTTTTTCATGTTTTTTCAGGGTGAGACTACCATTCTGGAGACAAATTACCTCATAATTCTTCCTTATTTGTGATTTAAAAATTTTAGGCTGCATTCGAATTTCTTGCTGGATGGCATGGATCACCTTCATTTCATAGACAGTTCATTTCACTGACACTCAACTCAGCAGGCCCAATTCACTGAAAGTTCAGTTCACTGACACTTCATTTCACTGACATTCATTTCATCAACAATGATATATGGCCCATTCCCCTCTGTAGAGTGACCCTGGAGTTAGAATAGATAGTAAGGGGGGTGTGGGGGGCACAGCCCCCCACATTGGGGGTTGTGGGGGGGTGAACCCCCCACATACTGGGGTTCTATAATGGTTTTTTTGGAAACATATATGCATTGCACTTGTAAGAATGCATCTGTAGACTGTAAAATGTTTATGATATGTGGGGGGCTTCACCCCTCACACCCCCATTGTGGGGTGCTGTGCCCCCTCGCACCCCCCCCCGACTATCTATTCTAATTCCAGGGTCACTCTACAGAGGGGAATGGGCCATATATCATTGTCGACGAAATGAGTGTCAGTGAAATGACGTGTCAGTGAAATAAACTTTCAGTGAATTGGGCCTGCTTACTTGGTTGTCAGTGAAATTAACTGTCGACGAAATGAAGGTGACCCGATGGCATACACTTATTTTTGTTTCAGTGCATATCTGTACTATTTGTAGTTATACCACTACCTTCTCTAACTGAGAACGTCAAAGGGCCTTGATTTTCTGTAGCCTGTAAAATTCTAATAATTAAGAATTTTGCAAAGAAACACTTTTTTACTGAAGTCTATAGAGTGGGCTTATTGCAATGAGATAACATATTTGGGCCATATGCATGAACATATCGCAACTCGTGGGTCTATAACACAGTGTTGAAATTACTAATTATCAAATCACTGTTCAACGAACCGACTTTGTCGGAATCTCATTTTATCGAATGGCCGTTTAATCAAAGTTTTTCATATGGAAAAACAACAACTGTCCAACCTATCGCCCATCACAAAATTCTAAATATTTAAAACCCACCCAAGTGAGGGGCTTTGCCCCCACACCCCAATGTGGGGGGCTGGACCCCCATACCCCCTAACTAAATATACTAACTGCGAGATCATACTACAGTGAAGAAAAGGGCAAATTCCCAATGATGGCCAACCGTTGTTTTTCCCTATGAAAAACTTTGATTAAATGGCCATTCAATAAAGTGAGATTTTGTGAAACTGGGTTCATTGAATAGTGATTTGATAATTACTGTGTCTGTGTGACTGAAAATGGGATTCCACTGCTTACATGAGCAGCAGGTTACCACCATGACATGCAAATCAGACATAATCTGCACATCATGGTAGTACCTGAGATTCACGAAACAAACAAATTAGTTGATAGTGAGGTCCTACCTTTTTGAGGCTAACATTCTTGAATCGCAAATAGGCATGTTGCACCCTTACTAGTGCGAGCCATACAGCTCGCTCTAGTGCCTTTGATTAATTCCCAAAATTAAGTTTTAGTCACATCAGGTGCTAGACAGCTTGGTTTTCTGTAAATATTCACATCTGTACTTGTTTCTAGTCCCAGTAAACTTGCATCAGCGAAGATTAATAAAAACACTTGTCACTCATCCAGTGATTGTATTCTTTAAAACTGCAACCATCATCTTCTTAGAATAAACCCATTTTGCATGTTTTTGTGTGAAATCTTGCCATGTAAAAGCAGAGAGGGGGCATCTTTCAGGTTGCAAAAAGACTGGATTTTGAGTAATTTTGTTAACTTATGTATCTTACTGATTTGTCCTAAGAAATACACAATCTGTACTCTTATAGGTATATTATATTATAAACTACAAGCACTAAATATATATATATATATATATATATATATATATATATATATATATATATATATATATATATACATATATGTATATATATATATATATATATACATACATATATATATATATATATATATGGTTCTACCTGACATAGTGAAACCACACAACACCGACAACCACATCACCGACACCACATATTCAGTCCATAAACACGAAACCACACATAACCGACAACGAAATAACCGACGGTACACAAAACACGAAACCCCATACACTGCACACACCACAATAACAATTAAAACAAAACACATCCCCATTCCACAAACCACACACACAACACAAGCACACCAAAATCCTTACAAGCCCACACTAAACCTTACCTAACCTAAGGTCCACTCTCGCACTTACCTACCGGCATGTTGCACCCTAACCTACTTCGCGAGCCCTAACCTAACTCCTAATTAATTCCCAAAATTAACTCCTTTAGTCACATCAGGTGCTAGACAGCTTGGTTTTCTGTAACCCATATTCACATCTGTACTTGTTTCTAGTCCCAGTAAACTTGCATCAGCCTAACTCACTTAAAACCCCTATCCCCACAGATTGCAATCTCCACTTAAAACTGCACCCATCACGTTCTTACCGCATACTCACAGCCATTTTGCATGTTTTGTGTGAAATCCTGCCATGTCGGCGAGGGTGCATCTTTCAGGTTGCAAAAGTCTGGTTTTGAGTAATTTTGTTAACTTATCTGCCTTACTCGCGATTTGTCCTAAATACACAATCTGTACTCTTACAGGTATATTATATTATAAACTACAAGCACTAAATATATATATATATATATATATATATATATATATATATATATATATATATATATATATATATATATACATACATATATATATATATATATATATATATATATATATAGGGTAACAGGCCTGTAGTTCTCTGGATTTCTCATTATCCTTTCCATACAGAGTCACCACATGTACTATGTTTCAGTCCTCAAGCACTCATGTAGTCACTGGTAATCTACCTGGAACATACATAAGGGATCTCAGATATGTAATCATCTTCGATTTTTAGAGCAGCATAATTTTTAATGATCTCCAGAAGGTACTCAGAAGAATAACTATATAGTGGAGGTTCCTTGTACATACAAACTACCACCTGACTAGCTTGCAATTTAAACAGTAAATTATCACGATGCTTTGCTTTTCATTACTTTTTTAACTGAGTAGGTGAAATATTAAAAAAGACAATGTTCAGTCATGATCTAAATAAGAAAAGTAAAGAACGTATACTAAAATCAACTGAACAGAAATTACACTTGCTCACAATGCAGCTGTTCAGATACTGATCTATTGGGAATCATTAAACATAAAACAATACAAAGTAACATTTTCTGTAGAAAGGGTTTGAGAACTTTGGTAAAAACAAATGGTTTGTAAAGAATATGGCAGAAGGTTCCGAGCATTAATTCCGTAAGTGACAATAAATGTTCTCCACTAGATGGGGTTTCTCAATTTTTACCTGTGTTGGTTCTCAAAGCATGTTTCTCTTGTGCTTATGTACATTAATATGTTAATTATCAATGTCTGATGTCACACTGATACTCTACAAACAGTTAAATATTTAAAAGTGTGTACTGTATGTGCTCAGGTCATGACTGCAAAAGATCAAATGACCAGTGCACCCAGCCATTTAGTAAATAGAAATCAAGAAGTAAATAAATAACAAAGTGAATGCTTTGTCACCAATAAAACGTGATTCTATCAACAGATGAATTAAAAACAAGAAGTGGAAAAGGAGTCCAAGATCATAGAAAGATGGAGTTTTATTATTTGTTTATCTCTTTTTATTTTAATTTTAATTTTAATAGCCTATATTTCTTTTACTAAAGTTCTTTAAGCATATAGTCAGTATTTCCAGTAAACAGCAGCACTGTATTTTGCCATTTAAATGTGAAAGAAGTAAAAACAAAGCTACTTCAGAAATTATTATTTTAAGACAGTTTTTGGCCATTCAACAACAGAACTAAGTGTCTAAAGATTTATTTCAATACCAACATTGTTCTTGATCTGCTGTTTTAGACCACTGCAAATTTAGATAGTTCCAGGCCATTCAATAACGCAACTAAGGGTCTGATGAATTTTCATTCTTTATCTTACTTGGTCCTTCCATTTTTCCTAATCCCTCAACTCTCTATTTCCATTTTTATAGGTTAGGACAGACTCCTTACACAAGCTCATTGGCCTACCCTGCTGGAAACTACCTACACCCAAGACCCAATTGAAGACTGCCTCCCTCTATTTCTATGTGTAATTTTTGAGAGTATGTCCTGTTAAAGTTTCTTATTTTATATCTTACCAGTACTGTTTTGTATTCTCTTTTTTCCCTTGGTTGCTGCCTCCTGCACATCACCAGGATGCTCCCTAGTCCTCCATCTTCCATCTTCTCTGTTTTTTCCCCTCCCCTGCCTTCTACAAGAAACTCTTGCTCTTTAGACCCCGATATTCTATGCTCCTATCTCTAGCTACTTCTCTCTTTAGCCTGCCATTTTGCACTACTCCATCATGCTGACCTTTGTTAACTTTCCTTGCTGTTATTTTCTCCTTCCATTCTATCCTGTTTCAGTCTCTCTTCCCTGTGCCTGTTTCTTTACTCATTTTCCAGTCACTCCTGTCTCCTCTTAAACTAACTTACCAGATCTCTGGTAGTCTTGCTTGGGTTCTGAAGCTCCTGCTGGTGTAGTCCTGCTCCATTCGCTCCCCTACCCTACCACCATTCCCACCCACCCCAACTTCAATTACATTTATACTATCCAGACCCTTCCCTTGCTGTCCATATCAACCTCCCACACTCCACTTCCTGCCTACCTCTAATCCCTCCCCTTCCTGCCATTTTTTAATGACTAAGACCTCACCTTCTGCCTATTTCCCACCTCTTCCACCATCACTACTTACTTTACTTCCTCCTTTCCGAAACCAGTCTATACTCTCATAATTCCTCCTATACTCACCACATAAATAAACATGCTGCTTCTATACCTAACATTACCAAGCCTAACTCTAATTGCAAATCTAACCTCCTATCATACAAACCTTTCCCAGCCTTTCCTATACTCTCCTACCACATGTACTCTCAAACCTTCCCCTCCATCACACCCCATCTTAATCTCCCCATCTCTCTTCAACCTAATCTTTTACTATCATAAACTCATTATACTATAAACCAAGGCTAAAAGTCCACCACCACTTTTTCTCACTAACACACTCTACCTCAGTTCCCAACAACATACTACTCGCTGGTGATATACACCAAAATCCAGTCCCACCCTCCCATGCCCAAAACCTTACACCCACCATCAGCTCCTCCACCCCTACATCATCCCACCTATCACTCCTTCCTCAACCTCCCTCATATCAAACCTCACAACACAAACACCTTTCTATCTATGCCCTAAATATACAAAGCGTCACTAACAAAATCACTGAGCTACATACCTGGATAGCCCAAACTACCCCTCACATACTAGCCTTATATGAAACCTAGTTAAAACCCCACATAACTAACAATGAAATGCTGCCACCTGGCTACAATATCTACCGGTGTGATAGAGTTACTAAAAAGGGTGGTGGTATTGCCATCCTCCATTCTAATAGCCTTAACCTCTCCACCATCACCACACCTACTCCTTATTTCCACCCAGCTGAACTTATCATCCTTAACTGCCATCTTAACCCCCATAAGAAATTTGTCATTGCCTCTGCATATATTCCCCTGGTAATAATATTCCAGTCCTAGAATCTATCCTCTCTGTTCTCTCACAACATACCCTACGAAACTCTCACCTTAGGCAATGTTAACATCGACTGGACCAAAATTTCTACTAACTCCCCACAGCTCAGTATCAACCTCCATGGATTCCACCAACTGATAACATCCCCCACTGGCCTACACAATGCCACCTCTTCCAAGTGAACCATCAACTGGATTCTCACTAACTCACGTAACCTTTACCACAGTCCAACTACCTTAGCAAACTGTCTGAGTGACCATCTTTCTACTATCATCCTACGACACTCTTTCCAAACAGAAAAAACTCACTCTTATAGAGACTGTCATAAACTAAAAAACTTTAATACCACCCAGTTCAGCTCTATCCTCTCTAGTATTGACTGGTCCATCCTCAAACAAATTCCTCTGAATGATGCTGTCCACAAATGTAATAACATATTCCTAGATATCCTCAACTCCATAGCCCATACCAGACATATTTGAATCAAACTTAACTTTCCCCCTGGCATTCTAAAGAAAATAAATCTATCATGCATAAATGTTATAATACTTGGAAAGCCTAGACTAAGACTAAACAATGTTCCCTGTTTCACAGGTACAAAGAACTTTGGAATCTTGTCAAAAGACATATCTGTAAGGACAAAAAAATCATACTATAGCTCTCCCCAAAATAACTGCAAAACCAATCCACAGAAATTCTGGTCTACCTTAAAGAAAATTCTCAATCCCGGGTCCCCTTCAAATCCCTCCCCTTACCCAAACAACAGTCCTCTAGAAACTGCTACCCTTCTCAATAGATACTTCATCGACATTGTCCAGAAACTTACACCCTCAAACTGCAACATAAACTCCACCTGTATCCCTCCCAAGCACAAAACAGTAACCTTTTCTCCTTCAAATCAGTTCCAACTTCATACATTAAATCACTCCTTCTGAAGCTTAAACCTTGCTCTCCCTCCTCGGACAATCTCCCATCCATGTTCCTCAAATTAGCTGCAAAATACATAGACTATCCAGTATCCCTCTTAATTAATAGATCTATCCAGGAAGTAACAGTATCAGAGATTTGGAAATCCTTCTTCACTATCTCCTTGCATAAAAGGGGGAACTGAACAGACCCCATCAAACTTTCATCCAATTGCCATCCTCTCTCCTCTCTCCAAAATTATGGAAAAATGTATACACTCACAACTCATAAACTATCTCCTCCAACAGAACCTCCTCACTCCCACCCACATGGCTTCCACCCTAACCACAGCACCTCTACAGCCCTCCTGTCATTTACACATACAATATATGAGGCCCGTGACAAAACCTCCTAGTATCCAGCCTTTTCCTTGACCTCTTATAAGCCTTCGACACTGTCTCTCATCCTTTAATTCTAACTAAACTTTCCAACCTCGATCTATCTCCCTCCACCCTAGCCTTCTTCTCTAGTTATCTGTCTCACAGACAGCAATCTATTCAATGGCTCTCCTGCTCACCCTACCTCCCAGTGACAACTGGAGTGCCTCAAGGCTCCAGCTTGGGTCCCCTCCTGTTCAATATCTTTACAAATGAACTTCATACCTCCTGCAAACAATGTGCTCTAATCCAATACTCTGATGGTTCAGCTCTTATCTGCACTTCCAACAATATCTCTGACCTTCACACTCTCACCCAGGACACCTCTCTATCTGTTAAAAAATGGCTAGCTGATAATCTACTCATCTTAAACCCTAAAAAAAAACAAACTCCTGCTGTTCCTCCCACATACTCTCTCTCACCTAAAATCTACCTTTCTCATCTCATCCCATCCTCCAATAACACCACCATACAACCTGACTCCCGCACAAAACTTCTAAGTGCCATCATTGATGATGAACTTAAATTTAACCTACACATCCTTCAAAGTATAAAAAAACTCACCAAAAGCTGGGTATGCTCTACGGAAACCATAGATTCCTGAACTCTGATGCTAGACTGTCCCTGGCTCTTCTCCTCCCCTCCCTTCTCTATGCCACCCCAATACTAACTAATATTCAATCCACTACCCTGGCCAAACTCCAGCAAACCTACCACAAAATAGCAAGATTCATCACAAACTCCCCACATAACTCACACCACTGCCTTGCACTCAAATCACTACAATGGCTAGAACTCCCTCAACAACTCCTTCTATCTCAGTTATAAATTATTCACTCTATACTTTATAAACTATCCTCCTGCCCTGTCCTCTCCTCCATAGTATTCATCTACACTCCAACTTGCACACTTCGTACTTCTAACCAACAATTCCTTGACATCTACCAACCCCAAAAAACTATCAGTAGACTACTATATAAATCCACTCTATCCCAAGCATGGAATAACCTCACATCTCAGTTACACTCCATTACACACCCTATACAATTTAAGAAAGACGTCAGACTACACTTTATAAGAACCAAAACTCGTACTTGTCATAACTCCAATACTATTCTGTATTCCACAATCCCATACAACTTCTCAGCATACTTTTTACCACTCCAGTACTATTCCTTTTTACCACAATCTCATACAATCTTCTCAGCATATTATTTCCCACATATTTTTCTCTAACGTCACATTACACCTCTAGATATCCCTTCCACCTCATTCATGCACTCTCATCTCTCACACCTCATAATTCGTACTATTCCTAAAATACTACAACTTGCTATATACCTTACCACTTCAATTATACATCAGTTATGTGTATAAAAAAAATATTGAAGTACAGTACTTATTTGTACTTTTTGTGTTACTGATCTTACCCCTGTTATGCCTCTTAACTTATCACTGTGAATTGCTTTAAATTGTACTGCTAATAGTAATTGTTTTTTAATTGTAAACTAAACTGTTATGTATACTTAAACTGTCTGTAACTGGAGCTTTTCTCCTTGGGACTCCACTGAAAAAGGGTCCCTGGCCCAGCTGGACTAACCTGGTTAACAAATGTCAATAAAAATAAATAAATAAATAGATCTGTTTTTAAGTTCATTTTAACAGTATGTATCTATTAAAGTTAAGCTCCTGAAACCTACATTTAATAAATGCTGCAAATATCTGCACAGTATTTTGTCATTTAAGTGAGACAGGCGTGAGAGCAAAGCTACTTCAGGTGTTGTGATTACTTTAAGGCAATTACAGGCCATTCAGCAACAAAAATAAGAAGAAGAATTTTTCAACCTTCCACTGTGTTCCTGCTGTGTTTTTAAACCTGGTACATTTCTTTTGTCCTCCATCTCTTCTTTAATTGACTGTTGTCTATAAGAACAAAAGTATCATTTTGTAAAGTCTCCCCCCTTAATGTATTTAAATACTTTTACCCTCCCATCATTTTTCTGAGAGCCAATCCATATCTCTCTTTTAAACTTGGTGTTTCTTGAGTGCCCCGCCCTAACTGTAAAATTCTCTCTGGAAGCTTCTCCTAAGGTCATCTCATTGGCTCATACTATTGAGCACTAGAAGATGAAACTGGGAAGTTCCTTACATTTAACTGCTGAAGACTGAGATACCCTATTTTACATACCTTCCTACCTGCTTTGTGCAAAGTACAATGCCCAGTAGTATTAACCCTGTTTTCACAGTACATTTAAACTCTGCAATATCTGGGACAAGACTGCCAATCACAGGAGAAGCTTCTGCATCGTTTGTGCATTGTAACATAATTATGTAAACCCTTTGCTGCATTTACTTTACTCATCATACATCTAAAGTACTGGACAAGTTAGAAGGCCAGTCTGTTAGTTTTACCTCTGTTGCCACCCTTTTACCAGTAGGTCTCTTAAGACAGTGTACAAACTTCCTTGTGCTCACAGATAATGAACTTATATGCAGCCCTAATAATCCCTTCTGAGAGAGGTGTAAATACAGAATTAATCCAAATGCTTTTCCCTCACTTTAAAACCCTGCCATTTGAGTTTCATATGCTTCTATAACAAGCCTTTTCTAATCACACCAAAATATCTGATGCTGAGACTGTAATCACTCCCAAAGCCTCCCTAGAAATTAAAAGATTAAGTCTCAGCAAAAAATCAGGCTACTCATCCACCTCATGCATACCTACCATACGAGTCACCCTGATCAAAAATACTTAAAAAATCTATCACTCTGAACTATAGCAGCAGCAGAAATGCTTTAGTGATAGGTGACTGTTTTCAGGCACTCTGGCTTATCACTCACAAGGCTGGATGAGGGGAGACTTGCCTTTCAGGCACCAGTACAGGTGTGCATTGCTTAACGTCCTTCCACACAACATACAACAGTATATACATCCATACAGTACAGTAAAGAATATTGGCTATTTAGTCAGTAGAAGTAGGACAGTACAGTAGGCCTGTACAGTATAGTGTACTATATGATTCTCGCATAATGTCCTAGTCACCTAATGTCCTATTACACAGAACCTATCCTAGATGTTAAGCAATGCATGCCTGTATCTCTGTTGTTACAAAGGTCCTAAGCATGCCAGCTCTTGAAAAATATGACTGTAATATGGTAGTGGTATATGTGGATGTGAATGACTTGATACACAAAAATCTGAGGGTTGTGCAGAGAGAAATGTCTGAACTTTCCATGCAAGTTACAAATGCATAAGTGAATCCTTCTTTCATCTCTAATGATACTTAGATACAAAGAAAAGATCATTGGTTTCAGTTATTGTATAAATAACTGGTGTTACTCCAGGGGACTAGATATTGGACATTCTCACTTGGTTTGCTAAGGACAATCTGCACCCCTCTCATTCTAATTCTTCCACATACTATTTAAAGCCTTTGCTTCCCCCAGTGCCTTTTTAGGCAGAGACCCATTGATGGAACATTCTAGAAATAACTAACGTTATGTTAGTTAAATCAGGTAACATTAAGTTGGCTCTCCTCAATGCCAAAAGTCTAAACAATAAATTACCTGATCTTAAGGCACCCCTGCATTTAGAAAACATCGACTACTATGTAGTTAGCACTCTCTCCCAGTACCTGGGTTTTGCACCTTTTGTATCTTCAGACCCAGTGATGACTGTAGTGGAATCTCCAGGCAGATCCCTAGGGACCAACGCACTGAACTTATTGAACTACAGATCACTCTAGATAGTATTAATTATTAGCTGGTACACCTATATCTCCAATGTAAGATATGCCCCAAAATTCCTAAACTTAAGAAATAAAAATTATCTTGAACAGTTAGTAAATATACCTACTAGAGGGCACAGTAATCCTGACCCAATTCTTACAAATATAGCTACCTCTTACACTATTCTGGTATCTCATTTCCCACTGAAGTCTTACCACAAATTTGTGACTCTCTTCTTTAAACTTCTGAAAGATCCTACAGCAATCCCCACTAATTTTAACCAATTCAAATGTGTCAACAGCAACTTACTCTAGTACAAAATATCAAAATTCACTTATGACTGCACTTTTCCTGACCTTGATATAGCAGGAAGCTTCACTAAATAACTCTACACCCATTTAGAAACGTTCATATAGTAAGCAGCCCCTACCAAAAGTAGGTATTATGGGAAATTCAAAAAAAAAACACTCAGAGTGTCAGAATTACACAATCTAGGGACATAAATGTTGTCTTCAATATAAACAGGACATATTGGAGGGACAGGTATGTGTCTCAGAGACTATCCCTTCTCTGGAACAGGCTTCCCATCCATGTAAAGCAGAGTTCTTCCCAAATTCAATTCAAGTTTAACTTGGACCAGTGGACAGTGAATTGGAAATTTACCCTGGTCTGGCATCTATGTCTCCAGTAAACAGAGACAACCTATAAATGCTTGACCACCCATGCCCAAGCCTACATAAACCCCTTAAAATAACCCTAGGGTATCAAAACTTGTCAAATACATTTGGGAAGTATGGTTTAAGCTTCAGAAGGCTCCCTGCTGTTATTAGCCTAGTAATCAGCTATGAACATATTGTGGTTCACCACCATAAATAATGTAACCCCCCCCCCCTCTTCTCAAGGATAATATCTAAAGCATTGCAAATAAACTAAAGAACACTATCTGGTTCATTTAAGGAGCCTGTTGGGCTGGCCTCAAAAGCCAAAGATAATTATAAAGCCTTATTTAGGTATGTTAGAAAACTAAAACACAGTACCCTACATTGGTCTGAATATATTCATAATGATGCCTCTATTCTGACCCAGTGGACATTGCCAATATCTTTGCAAACAAATCTAGTGCCAGTTTCACTCCAAGACTTGTGTCTAAAGCCCTGAAATGACTAAACCCCTTACTCTCCAGTTATCTCTAAAGATCATTTACTGAAAGTGCTAACCAAAACCAAAAATACTTCCTTAGTGAGACCAACATTATACAGGTGTACATCACTTAGCATCCTCCTGTACAATATCCGACTGCATATACGTCTGTACTGTACTGTGCAAATGTATATGCAGTCAGACACTGTGCAGAAGAAAGTTAACAGAAGCACAATATAAAGTATATGACGTTCGCTTAATGTCCTAGTTGCTTAATGCCCTATGGAACAAAACCTATACCTGTCATTAAGCAATGTACACCTGTTCTTAGTTACTTAATTAATAGTGTTAGTCATGACCTTGCAGACACACATCTAAGTTTAGCTACTGGTTTTATACCAGATGAGTGGTGATGCCCATCCATAAAGTTGGCCTAACAACTGACCCAAGTAATTACAGACCCATCAGCCTTACATGTCTCATCTGCAAAGCTATGGAGTGTATTATAACTGACCTCACAAACTATAATATCATGAATCTTATTAGACATGAAGGGTAGATCCTGTTGAATCAGTACATGTTGTGTATCTTGATCTGGCCAAGGCCTTCAACAGCATTCCCCATATTGGCATCATACAAAAGCTATATTCTTTAAAAAAAAGCAAACTGTCTTGAAGACAAAACACACACAGTGCAAGTTACAGGTAACTCATCAGAAAGTATGAAAGTGACCAGCAGTGTCCCTCAGGGCTTGTTGCTGGGACATCTCATTTTCAGCATTTACTTCTCAGATCTCCAAGCAATGAATCAAGACATCCAGTGAATAATTTTTACAAATGACTGCAAACTGAGGATCATTGTTAAATTACCTTCTGAAATCCAAACCCTTCAGGATAAGCTTTCACTAGTAAGCTCCTAGTGTACAAAAATGGGTTCACTTGGTAAACAACTCCTGACCTCATCATTTTGTATAGACAACACATCACTACAAAATGAAAAAAAATAGTCAGGATCCTAGCAACTTGAATTGATAGTTCCCTCACTTTTGACCATTGTGTAATAGTGGTTGTTAGGAAATCTTTATTTAGCGCAGCTAGTTACTAAAGAGTTGTTAGGAAATCTTTATTTATCGCAGCTAGTTACTAAAGAGGTATCATCAAGATCTGAAGAGGGAATTGCTCCCTTATGCTTAGCATTGATCAGACCATTTATTAAGTACAATATCTCCCTGGGGTGTATCTCAATAGACATATAAAACAATAAGAAAGACTCCAAAGTTTCCTGACCTAAAAGATCACAGGGCTAAAATCTCCAATCAACGAAGAGGGTTTATTCAGTATCTTACAAATGTTTGCAAGGATATCTCTGCCTCACTTACTGCTCCATTAGAGACATGTTTATTCTGGACCTATTTCTCTGCAAGTCCACTATCTCCACCAGTATTAGAACTAGGGACCTAAAACTTCACTAACAGATAAATAAAACATGGTGGAGGGATAGGTCAAGTGACTCATTATGTCCCAAACCTCTGGCGTAAACTTCCCCTGCATATTACACAATGTGACTCACTACTGTCCTTTAAATATAACCTAAATGACTGGATGGACAGCCACATACTTTCTTGGAAGTTTACTGGTATGGCTCTCCTAGGGAACAGAGGTGAGGCTTGCGAGAAGGTACTGGCTAGTCATGAATGGGCATGAGATTTAGTGGCCTTGGAATATTTATGAATCTATACTGGATTTAAATCCCTTTTACTAGGTGTAAACAGGTTTAAGATGTTAAATGGTAATTAAGGTAAGAGTTTATTTTAGATTGAAGTTTGACTAGAAGTGAAGGAGGACTTTTGGCCTAGGTAGAATAATAGGTATTTATACTGTATCAGTTTCTGATTGGGTGCTTTCAAATAAAATGTGTTAACAGTCAGAAATGACCATCTCCATACTTCCAAAAGCTATAATTTTAATTTCTGTAAAATGAATTTCCAGCTTTTTTGAGATGAACCAAAAAATAGATCATTGCTAAAGGGCCTGTATCACAGAGGTTGTTATCCATGTGAAGTATTACATCAAATTTAGGCACTGAGCTGATGTACAGGGAAAAGATTAAGGGTGTCAGCGACTGCATACAAGGACTCTAAGTATTCATCACGGATATAGTTACAGAACCACCTAAGGCTAGATTGGCCGAGACTGTATTAAGCTAGAGCAAGGAAAAGAAAAGGGATGGAGGTAGAATCAATGTATTTTCTTAAATTAAGTATAATAGTATCAATATAGTTGCCATGGTCAGATTTGCTATAAATTATGTTAGCGAGCGTGAGCACAGCTGTAATAGTCCTACAGAAAGTCTAAATCTGTTATTCATAAGTGAAGATCATGACCACTTAGGGATTGATACAGTTTATAGTAGACTTTTAGATTCTGAAAAAAAAAAGAAAGGTGAGTTGATCATTTTCATCTGTGATTATTTTTTAAGTATAGCTATCACTACCATTCAATGCCCGTGATCTGGTATAACACAAGAAGCCTTGACATATTTTTAAAGTGGTGAGCAACTGATGGAGCACATGCTCCAAGATTTCATTAGAAGGAAATTATAAGAGGCTATCTGGTGTTTAGATATCGCCACAGACGGTATCATTCAAGTTACAAGGAGAAGCAAGCTCTGTAAAAATGCCATGCTGTTGAGGAACCAGACATGCTATATGTGCATTCAGGGCTTCATACTGCAGTATGCTTCATCTTCTTCTCCAGAGCTTCAGTTAAACTGAGTATTTACTGTGGCATGATTATTTGTATTACTTAATTTGTGTATTTGTGTCTTAAAACTTCTTTGGGGAGGGACGTGAGGGCTGTTCAAGTTGCCAATTCACTTTTTTTAATATTCGACTGTAGCATTTTTTGGCATACTCTACCTACTTATTATTCTCTGTAAGGCTTCTCTATACCTCACAAGTGATTTCTGCACTAATTTTGAGGTACACTTTAAACTTCTTTTTAAATTCATATGTCGGCAGAGCCACTGAAACTTCTGTTAGATTTAGAGAGACCTCTTTCCTGAAGGAGAAGGTTTATCAAAATATGGCTGGTTGGAGACACAGGTCTAAGTCTGCTTGCTGTAGGTATGAAATATAGGTTCCGGTGAAGAGTAATTGCATAACTTTGGCTGAAAAGTACAAAATGAAATACTTGCTGTGGGCCTTTTAATTATGATATAGAACTAAGTGGCAGTGATCGGTAAAGGACACAGAACTGAACTGTGGTAGATTTTCTGTTATTTAGTGGATCGTAACAATGTTTAATGTGATCACAGCTCTTGAGTTCCTGGTTTACAGTACCTTCTGTGTGCAGTCTGCTTGTTCTTGTATACATGTGGATTTTTGCTTAGGTTGCTGTTTCTTTCCACATTCCAAAGCCATGCCAAATGGTGAACTGGTATTCAGGGGAGTATAGGCATTTATGCATGTGTTGGATGTGGATGTGGCAATCCACAGCTGTCTGTTCCTGTCAACAAAAGCTTAGCAATTTAAAAAATAACAAATGTGAGCAGTTTATTTAAATTCTAAATATAATTTTAATTTAAGCAGTTCACTCACCAACAGAAAGAAAATCTTACCTTTGTTAAGTCATAATATAGGTCATATTCAACTTTCCACAAATGGGAACCTCTCAGATCTTTGCAAACAGCCTGGTGACCAAAGAAAATAAATAAGGTGATGACTTTCAATATACTAGATCTTCAATGGACTTTCTAAAGTGCTTCATGTATGATAGCAGTTATACAGGTTACAAATTATACAATGGCAAACAGCTGAAGAATACAAATACTATGATAGGCCTACACCACAAAAAATTTACTGATCACAGACAGGCATGCTTCAGCTATCCAGAAAATTCATTCACACTCACTCTGTATAGAGATTAAGATAAATGATTTATAGAATAAGGATTGTAGAAGCGATATTAGAATAATTGACCTCCCAGAGAAGATTGAGGGAAGCTTTCTAGTAAACTTTGCTCAAAAGGAACTTAAAATGTTTTTAGATGTCTCAGAACCTAAAATGGTAAAGCAGGAACACAGAACTGCTGCTAAGTATATCAACATCAATGATCCTCACTACGACCTATTTAAATCCTTATAGGTTCATAGATATATATTAGGCTAACAACCACCAAGGACTTTTATAAGCCTAGCTTGCAATCCAACTCATTTGTGTCCCTATGTCACATGGATGTTTATTAGTAGAGGGTATGTTAGTTAAGATGTTTATAGAGGTTATGTGTGGGGGGTATGTTAGTTTGGGTATTACTGTCTGCCTCTGTCTATCAGAGACACAGGGGCCAGACCTAGGGTGAATTTCCAATTTCCCATCCATTGGTCAAGGTTATTCTTAAATAGGGTTAGGATTGGAATCTGCTTCACATTGATGGGGGGCCTGTTCCAGAGCATGGGGATCCTCTGACACACATCTGTCTTGGCAACATTTCTTATTTATGCCACAAGCAAAATTTAAATTCTCGGATCTAGTGGTTCTGATTTGGTTTTGCAGATGTGCAATAGGTCCATCAGGTCCTTATAGTTCAGAGGCAAAGACAATATATTTTAAACTATATGAAGAGAGACATGACTGAGCTCTCAGAGTATGTGCTCCAGGCAGGTATGACCCTAACCCTAAGAAGCATCCTACCTTCACCAAGAATGATACCACAATACCAACAAAAAATGATTGACTTCAACAATTGGCTTAGTTTCTGGTGTCCTTCCAAGAGAATCAAGTAACTGTCTGTCTGGGATGACATGGTTGACAGGCCTCAATGCTTTGCCAGAGATGGCCTCCACCTGTTACCCCTGGGGTTCCAGATCTTGGCCAAGGGTCTTGCCTCCCCCATTGTGCCTTTTTTAAGCTATGTCCCAAAGACAAATCTTCCAACATAAAAGATCTGTCAAAAAGCAAATTGAAGGTCATGCTGCTCAATGCTAGGAACCTCAATCTGAAAATGCACTCACTGGAGGCTCTCCTCACACTGGAAAATGCAGATGTCTGTGCAGTCATGGAAACTTGGTTCAGGGCTGCAGAGAGCACCCCTGCCTTACCAGGCTATACCTCATTCCACACTTTCCAACCCCAAAATGAGGTCAGAAAGACTAAGGGTGGTAGAGTTTCTATCTTCATTAAGGACAGGCACACCTCCAGACTGGTTTTCCAGCATGACTCACTGAAATTGCTCCAGGTGCAACTGACAGTTGGCAAGACACCCATCCAAGTTATAGCAAGCTATAGAGCCCCTCCATGTCTTAGGACACCCACTCCTCTTACCTGGATCTACTTGACTCCATCAAGGTACCCTCTAACACCCTGATCCTGGGTGACTTCAACTACCCCACCATAGACTGGGTAAACTATTCCTGCACTAATGCACTCACCCAACAATTCCTTGACTTCATCAATTCTAATGCACTAGACCAGCTGGTCTCATCCCCCACAAGATGAGATAACATACTGGACTTGGTTCTCAGTAACATGGGAGACCTCTCCCATAGTATGTTCTTCCCTGATGAGATCAGATCATCGGTCTGTCTCATTCGAAGTTTCTATCCCACCCAACCCCTCCGCAGCCATAACCAGGCTATAAAAATTTTCAAAAGCTGATTACAACCTCTTAAGAGAGGGTATCAGCAGCTTCACACTATCCCTCCCCCTCAGATGATACAGATAACTATGCTGAACAGTATACTGCCAGTGCAGTATACAAGCACCTGTACTACTGCATGGACTCAGCCATACCCAACAGAACTAAACCCTGCTCCTCAAGGAAACACAAACCTGCCTAGTGGACATCCTCTATCAACAGGCTTTACAATAAAAGGAAGAAACCATTGTCCAAGGGTAAAAAGGAACAAATTCCAAAGTGGAAAAACTCCCTCCTCTGCCTCAACAAGCAAATTAGATCACTAGTGAAAACCTCCAAAGCCAATTATGAGTTGAAACTAGCCTCCAAAACAAAGGGAAACCACAAGTCCTTCTTCAGTTATGTTAGGAACCTTCATGGCAAAGCCCAAGTTTGTTCTGACCTAGTACTTAATGGTACCACTTACACTGATTCTGCTGACTTAGCCAGCCTGCTAGCTGATAGGTTCAGCACAAACTTCACCCTCTTATCACCCCCCCAAAGGCCCAGTCGACATCCCTGATACTTGTCCCACACCTCACATCTACGTAGATCAAGTATTAAAGGCCCTATCCAAGGCAAAGAACACAGCTTCCATGAGACCTGGTAGTATCCCAGGCTGTATTCTGTACCATCTCCAGCAAGCACTAGCATCGCCATTGAGCACCATATTCAACCACAAACTAATTACTGGCTTCATTCCAGCAGAGTGGAGAACCGCCATTGTCATCTCCTTTTTCAAAGGTGGCACCACTACTGACCTGGGAAACTTTCGCCTCATTAGCTTGAGAAGTCTGATCTGTAAAGCCATGGAGCATATTATTATGGATCTCATAAACAAAGGACATAAGCACTCTCCAACCACTCAACCCCACCCAATTTGGATTCATCAGGGGCAGATCTTGCCTATTGAACCTAGTTGACGTCTTTGAGACTGTCACCAAGGCCCTGGATGACTGTCACCAAGGCCCTGGATGAGGGAAAGTAAGTACATACAGCTTACCTTGACCTGGCCAAGGCCTTTGACACAATCCCCCACTTGGGCGTCATCAAAAAGCTAACACAACTTGGTGTTAATCCCTATCTCATCAGATTGGTGGCCATCTGGCTCACAGATAGGATCCACAAGGTCAAAATAAGTGCTGCCACCTCTGACAGCAGACTTACCACTAGTGGTGTTCCCCAGTGATTTGTCCTGGGACCCCTACTGTTTGGCATCTACTTCTCAGAGGTCCAGGCAAAGACAAACGGCCTGTGGCTGATCAAGTTTGCAGATTACTGTAAGTTGGTTGCTGTCATTGACACCCCAAATGATGTTAACATACTGTAAGAGAGTCTCACAACTACAAATAACTGGTGCCAAAGTCATGGCCTTAAGTTAAAAGCAAAAAATGTATTACATTTGGTAAAAACACAGCCCTTACTGATTACCGCATCAACGGCAACCCCCTAAGCACACAACCTGTGGTGAGAGACCTGGGTACTCAGGTTGACAACAATCTCACATTCGACCATCCCATGGCGGCGGTGGTCAGAAAAGCCTTTTACTTAGTTCATCTCATAAGTAAAGGGATTGCATTCAGAAAAAAAGAGATTATTACCTCTCTGCACTCCTCCCTTATTAGACCTATAATTGAGTATAACACCCCTTATGGTATGTACCTCTCCAAACACCTGCACCAACTGGAAAAGCCACAGAAATACCTCACAAAGAGAATCCATGGCCTCCAACACCTATACTATGTGGACAGGCTCAAATCCCTATCACTCTACTTGGTATCATACAGATTGCTCAGAGGTAATCTGTGTCTCACCTACAAAGCAATATTGGACCCTGCCCTACTAGAGATGGTCCAAATCCATAAGTCTAGGTCCTTGCACAGTACCAGCTCTATAGGCGTAAATCTAATATGCAACATCAACAAAACCTGCTGGAGAGACAGGTTTGTCTCCCACAGGCTGCCCTGTCTCTAGAATAGACTTTCCATACACGTCAAACAGAGTACCTCACTGATCCTCTTCAAGCGCAACCTTGATGAGTGGATGGGAAACCACAAATTTGTCCCAGGGGTTCCACCTTTGTCCATCATTGACGGGGGTGACAGGTGCTGACTGAGGCTTCTTTTTTGGGGATAAACTCTTGGCTAGGCTTGTAAGGGCCCCAGGGCCATTAGCCTAATAACCTCCTATGATCCTATGATCTTAAAAGCTAGCAAGCTGGAAAACAACACTACAGTTTCTGATAACTATATTTGCTTGGCACCCAGTTCTAGTAATGTCCTTGATCAGAAAAGGAAAGCTATGGCATCATACCCAAAGATTTAGGAAGCTGAGTTATTCAGTTATTCTGCCAGCCACATATTTTCCTATCACATGAAGACAAAATTATGTAGTTGATGTGGCTGAATTCATCAAGGGAAGCAGGCAACATTTTGCTCGTGGTTAACATAACTGCCAAAAAGTTTTACAAAGTCATGCTATCAAATACACAGTGTACTCAAGACCCGATGCAGTAAGAGAAGTCATTGCCCTGTAAAGTCACTGTATGATAAAAAGGATAACCACATGCTAATTAGTATGAAATCAACTATCTGACAGCTAAAATTTACGTGTACAGAAAATGCATTCAAAGTAATGACTAAACTATAAGACTGTGAGGAAGATGCTGGCAGCAGTAGAAATTTTTCAGAACAAGTGATTTCAGCAGATGAAGTAGAGCTCATCGAATTGCCCAGGAAATTAACTAAAGTGTCACCTACTAAAATAAAATAATGTAGTAAAGCAAGTCTGGAGCTAAACATATGATACAAGGATTGTATGTAAAATCTGTAAAATATGTGCTTCTTTGAGTGCTGAGTTGTATTACTTCACATGCAGTATCATTGTTCTTTGTTGTTTTTTCTCTTGAAACACTTATTCATTATTTGGACACCAAATAAAATTGGTCATAAGGCCAGGGAAACCAACTAGGAAAGTGATATTGGGTTTAGTTCAAACTGACATATGTCTCCCCTTAGTGCATATATATTATTGTAATACAAAAGCTGGTGATAAGATTATATCTCATGTTACTTATTTTATATTGTGCAATGGCCAGCCATTAACATTCAAAAACAAGCACACGTACTGGCCAGCCCAATCAGTGTGCCTGTTATAAATCGAGCATATACCAATGGAAAAATGTCTGGTTGTCTGGACTTTTTTCTATTACTATGTGCTATAACTTTTTAAGTTTTCTTCACCATAAAAAAATAATAATAAAATTAGAAATCCAGACAGTCAGGGTATTCACAAGTGACAGCATGGAGAAAATACTAAGAAAATCACGTAGGTTATTCAAAACTAAAGAAACGTACCTGATTTTACTTGTATTTCTCCATCCTGTCTCTCTTGCATCTCTAAAGTGAACGAATTTCAACCTTATTAAAAAAAAAATGGAGCAACAGAGATCTTCCTTTCTCCATTGTTTCCTTTCCAATGCACTGATGTACTGCGTAAGCATGGGAATGAAAGTCCCATATGCATGCACAGTAAATCAAAAAAAGCAGCAGGATAGCCAACGAAAGAGGAAGAACACCACGGAGCCATCATACAAAGACATTATTTAAGAAAAGTTAAATCATTTTTTTCTTAAATAATGCCATTGTATAATAGTAATAAACAACTCTGTGGTATGGTATATTGACGATATACCCACAGTTGGCTTTGTTTAATTATGAGGGCGAACCACACCAACCATAGTTAAATCTTCAATATACAACACCCATGTCATTGGTTATTGACATATAATTTGATAGAATGTACATAGATGATGGCTATACATTGCATGGACTGTGTTCACAAGTGAACTTAAAATTGAGCTTTTCAAAATTGTATTTTCGGTGCATACTGAAGAGTATACATGGAGAGATTTACTGAGTCAGATAGCAGCTGCATGCATCAAATCTGCATTATATAACCTGTTTTTACAGAAAATTAAGGATGCTGGTCACTAGTCTTCTATATAAGTGTTTGAAGGGGAAAAGTTTGGGGCGGTACTTATTTATTTGTTTATTTGATTAAATGTGTTAACTGGGGTCATGTAGTGATTACTAATGGGCAATTTCAGTGTAAGCCCTGTCTTTCAAATGGCAACTGCAGTTATAAAATGTCTTCAGTAGCCTAGCCCTTGAGTATAAATACACAAATAGAGACTCAGTAGTGTTAACATGTATTATTTGATTTTTTAAATTATAGGTAAATTGGGGGCTAATTGCCATTGTTACTTTATACAATGTTAACATATATCTCAAAGTATAAATTTTAGTTATAGGTAGTACACAGTACTAGTTTATCATTCTTCATGTTTGTCCTTGATATTACTTTTCTTTGTGAGTTTGAAGACCACCCACAGTCAAGAACTTTCCAGGCCCAAATCTGCACAAAGTGATGAATTATATGTTATTCAGTCAAAAAGTAAGTCAAATAAATTTCTAATTTGGAAAGTAAAGGGCATGTCTGGAACTTTCAAGGCACACAGAGTTATTTCATAATTACAGAGCAGCACCGTCAAAGTAAGTTTACTTCCGGAAACCTAAACTTACAAATAAAAATGTAATGATTTGAATTATAAGGGTTAGGGAGTTATAGGTTACTCAGAGTCTGCAAGTTGGGGGGGGGGTAGTTAAATTATTTCACAGCAACTTTTGCTGGACCATACTTAAAGAATAAAATAGTAGGAAAGGTGTATGCATTTATGTTTAATGCATGCTAACAACAAAAACAAAAAAGACTATTTAGGTAAGCAATATTTATGCCATAATGAAGATAACAACATATATTTAAGAAAGATTTGTAATTTGATCAAATAATACAAACTTAAACAATATCCTATGATACCTGCTGGGAATTTAATTAAATAGTCAATCCTTTTTTTAGGTGAAATTACAGCTCACAAACTGACAAGCAAATTTAGTTCGATAGAGTATGGTTTAGTGAAACTACCCAAAAGAAGAGTATTACACATATCTGGCAGAAAAGGAGAATATTGCCTGTAGATTAGATTTATGGTTTATCCCAAGAACTTTGTCCTGTCTAGTACCAGAGGTAAGTATCCTTTCAAATGCACTATGATTATAGGTAGCATGTTTTAGGTTAACTGACTTATGTGTGTGTGGTTTAGGAAGAGATCAGGTTGGAAGTTTAACTCATTATTATTAAAATATCGTACAAAGAATCTTAAAATATATTCAGGAATTGTGAATTCTTTAAACCACTTTTAAAACATGGGCAAAGGAAAGTAATTAAGAGAAAGACACAAATAAAAACATAGGAAACTGGAAGAATAGGTTGGAAGTTTGCAAACAGCATGTGAAGGATAAAGAGTTTAAATAGCAAATAAGACATATAAAACAAAAATCTAAAGACTACAATATATGGCTACTCACAAAAGAGAACAAAATCAAATCAGTCCACTGGGCACAGGGTTTTACATCTCCAAAAGTGTTAGCCAGAAGACCACAGCATAGGTCTAAAGAACTTACAATTATAACCTTAAAAATAATGCAGGGAAGATTTTATACAAAAAGAAGACATATATCAATAAAATTCTAAAACAAGAATGTCTTAAAGGAATCATGTTGATCCACTGACAACACAGTTTTTGATCAGTTTATCCACATTCATTGAAAACAACTGCTATTAATAGACTGACACACTCCGATCTTATAATACTAGTTCTTTACTAATATAAAATGTCAAATGTATTTCTGAAAGATAATCAATTACCACTGACAAAACAAGCAGATTTGCTAAAGTTAGCAACACCTTAAAAAAATAGAGATTATGACTGCTAATGATTCCTCCCCCCCCCCCGGCCTGATTGCTTCACACCCAGCATTTACGAATGTTTCAGAAAGGAGTGGGGAGTCTTTGTTGTACTTTTCTCAATCTAAATACTCACTGCATTTTTTCCTGGATCTTCCACAATTGCAAATGTATTAATTTCCCCAAACTAATATAAAGACAAATCTAAACCCCAAAATTACAGACCAGTATCTCTGTTAATAGTGGAAAAAAAATCTTTGCCAAAATGTTAGCTAGATGAATAGAAGACACTACCCCATGTTTAATCATTTAACATCAACAGGAATTTGTTGAAGATGCTGTGGTAGCCCAGACCTCATTTGGTTATGGTTTGATATTCAACATTATACTTCTAGTAATATCACTCCTTATGAAGCTCTGATTATAGATTTTCAGAAAAGATCCTATCTAATTAATTGGAACTTTGTATGGTGTACATAGTAAAAGTCTGAATTTCCATCTGAGTTTATACAAAACTAATGAAACAAACCAAGCAACGCTGATGTTGAACAAGTGTTTAATAAAACAGAAACAAACCAAGCAACGCTGATACTGAGCAAGTGTTCTGTATCAGCGTTGCTTGGTTTGTTTTATACTGCATCCAGTCTTGGTTTTATGAACTAAGCTTTGTTCTGCAACTGTTTGGCTTTTTGAGATTTATACAAAACTAAAGCATATTATAAGCCTACCCCAAGGAAAAAATAGTAACAAGTCCTGTTTCCATGGTAACATTTAAAATAACAAACGACATTTGTTGAAGATGCCTGTTATTGCCTTTGTAATGTGTTCTAATTGTGGAAATCTTTTTTTCTGTTGTTGGAGCAAAACTTAGCTCATATAGAAGTGAAACATTCACCTTCCCAAACAATTTTATCTACTTGGTTTGCAAAAAGTTGCATTCTTTGGATAAATACTTCTATAATACAAGCTACAAATATTTTAAATACATTAGATCAATTCTTCAAAGTGTTAGGCTTGGATATTAATAAACACAAACCGTTCATGTCCCCTGTAGATTTCAGTAGGTCCATAGGTATTTACAAGGCATACAGTCCAGGACACTACCAAAGAGCCTAGTCCAATTTCCCTAGGGCACTTTTTGTTTACGTGACTTGCTCAGAGTAACACAGTAGACAAATAGAGGCTGACAGAGTCAAACCATGAACTACAGTAAGCATCTCATTAACAACTCATAGCCTTAAGCCTCTACTCTATCTACCAGATAGTGATATGACTATTTGAGATACCAACACCATGAACTAAATAATAATAGTCACAAATATACTTACATGGGTATTAAACTGATTATGGACTGCCAACATTTATTAGATAGACATTGTTGTCCTTTACAGAATGGCATAAAAGAACAGATTGAAGCATGGAAGGAACTTAAATTACATGTTTTAGGTAAGATTCAAATTATTAAATTAATGTCTACTCCAAAATTACTTTCTCACTTGAGATATCTCCCACATCTTCAACTTACCTATGTTAACAAGTTCCAACAGAAGCTCTGATTTTTATGATATTCAGCAACTCCCTAGAATAGCTCAAAAACTGGTACCCCTCAAAAAAAAAAAAAAAAAAAAAAAAAAAGTGGACTTGGACTTCAAACCATTACAAAATACATAAGAGTATCTGCAGTTTGGCATCACTTTAAGAGGGAGAGTTTTCCCAAGGTAGGTTGTGAACTGGTGATTTTACAAAATGTGTAGGACTACTGCAATCAAACCATTTAACAACAAAGTTTGGGCTCTAGGAAGTCTAAGAATAGCCATACAGATAATTCTGTCTTCGGCCATCTCCTTGTATTTCTCTGTTTGAGATTTTCATTGTTTCACTACTGGGCACAGAATGATTTGTTGGAAACAGTGAAAAAGCAAATTATGTGACTTTTTTCACTGATATAAGGTATAAAATAAGGGATATACCCTTTCCAATAGAGGAGATGCAGGAATTAAAAATTGAAGAGGCACAGTATTAATTGGAAATGTCTTCAAATCATTTCACTTGTGTTTAACAATATTATTGCTTTTAGACCACATCAATGGTTCATGAGATATATTCACTAATCTGGCAACAAGCAACCAACTAGTAATAAAAATATCCTTCATATAAAGAATATTTATCAGGATTTAGTCAAATAGATTAGGTAGCTTGGAAAAGCTAAGCCACAAACGACTAGAGTTAACACAGATAGAATTTATCCAAAATGAATGGTTTTATCCAGTTACTTACCTCCATGTCTGTCACGTAATTTATATAAAATGGAAAATAGCTGGCAATATTCTCCATTAAGATAACTCAAATAGACGGAGTAATATTAATTATTATTGAAGAGAGATGAAGTTCCTAATGTAGACAATTTCCATTTAATCTTGGACTGAGAAAAACTTACACCCATTTGGTACAAAGTTATTGATAACACCAATTGGGCTCTGTGAGCAAACTTAACTGATAAATACAATGTTACCATTTTTTAGACAGAAGGTGATAGACTAATTTAGTAATGCCACCCACTAGTGGATAAGGTCAATTATTGCTGTATTGAGATTGAATGTATCATGGGTTCAAAAATTAGAAAGTAATTGATTAAGACTGGGCTTCTCACAGGATTTTCTCTAGCAAAAGACCTATGTGTGGATCAATTAGGATTACTACTTTCAAAGAGCAGAGTGAAGACTGTTGTATTTTTTCCAGTTGTTTATTTCATGCTATGTACAATGTGGTAGCAAATTCATTGATGAAAACATATCAGCCAAGGTTGGGTTGTAAATTGCCTTGTTTTTAATAAAGTTCTGATTTGTTAAATCCTCCAAATAAGTTACAGACGTGTGTGTGTGTGTGTGTGTGTGTGTGTGTGTGTGTGTGTGTGTGTGTGTGTGTGTGTGTGTGTGTGTGTGTGTGTCTGTCTGTGTGTGCACATGCTTTCTAATGCACATCATGTCATGTCATGGACTGGCATTCTGTTCAGGACTGCTTCAATGTTTTGTGCTTTCTCTGTTGTTAGATAAACGTTGGCTGCCTGCAGCCCTGAATAAAACATGAGAATCACAAAATGAATGAATGTGCATGAGGATTAATATTTCCTAGAAGGCAAATATTTTTGCCAAAGCCACTTACTGCTGTAAAATTAATCACTTCGTGCTGTCAGGCTATATCAACCAGCTTTATGGACAGGGGCAAACATTTTAATGTTTTACTTTTTTGTCAGTATTCTGAATTTAGTTTGGAAAACTGGCAAGGCATAACTATATATTGCGTAGATACAAATTTCTTTACTATTCATAACTGGTGTAGCAGATAAAGAGCATGTATGCAAAGGATGAGTTGGGTCAGTATAGAAAGCATTTAGAAAGAATGCAGAACTAAACATATGCAGTACCACTGAGCAAAAGTAAACATTTATATACTGCACATTGACCTAGTTCAAATGGCTACATGTTGTTCTTTTCTTCACCTCTGTTCTTTGTCTGTGCAACCCTTAACATGTACTTCCTAAGTCTGCACGTACCTGGAAGCAGCACTATACACCTAGTATACATGCCTGGCTATTAAATGTTAAATAAATAAATAGGGATCTGTCTTTTATTACTCTTCTTCAAAAAGAGAGCATGGTATATCTGACGGACCATTGCTGAGGTATATGTTTGTGCATCTTTGCGTAAAGGTAAAGTGTAATTTTGTTGCCATTAACACACTGATGCAGCTTTGATGACAACAGAACAGATACAAAAGAAAACAAAAACAGTACTCTTTATGCTAATGCCAGGTAATTTCTCTCAGTCCTCTTCCTTGTTAACCACAGTCACATGTTAGGAAAACTGCAACTCTTTAGTGCTTAATGAGTAGTTGGCCAACATGTGATTAAATTAATGAATCATGGGTGAGTGTATCTAACTTAAAATGAAGCCAGGCCTAAAGATAATTTTGCTATCCACTTATGCAGTTCTGTTTTTATTTTCCCACAGTCCTTGAATTGTGCAAGAACTGCCTACTAATACGCTCCTTCTGATGTGGTGTCACAATGCTTCTGGTTTAATGCCAAACAGTTCTAGTGCAACACGTAACTGCCTCAAACATGGTTACACCCTGTAGTGATTTGGCAACCATGTAAGTCATAAAATTATCCAACTGCACTTTATGCTTACTGAGATAAACATACACCTCGGAGCATTGCTACTTTATGTGTATACTTATTGCACATACATGGACTTATGATATATAATGTTACATCATTTTAGGCCCATTCAGGCAGGGCTAGTATAAACTGAATGCATATGGTATAAACTTTGCACTGCAGTACGCTGGGAGTATAAACCCCTTCCATTCTCAAACTTAAACCTGGACATTTCAATACAGTGAGCCTTAAATGCTGTATGGATTCAGTACTGGCAGTGCAACATAATACAACTGGTGCAAAGTAAGCACAGAGAGCCAGGCACAAAATAGATGCACTCCAGAGCATAGGGGCAGAACAGTTACCCTTGTAATTAGTATGGTATCATGGGCACAATATACATATCACACTGAGCTGCTTTTGTGCACCATAACCTAATATATATATATATATATATATATATATATATATATATATATATATATATATACACACGCGTATACACACACACACACACACACATACATATATATATATATATATATATATATATATATATATACATATATACATTACATGCAAATTATTATTATGCACTGTACTTGCATCATAAATTAAATGGAACTTATTTTATAATCAGATTTGATAAAATAGCAAGCAATTTCAGTATAAAAACTGAGAGTGTGCCTAAGCAAAACAGAGTAGCCCCTCCAAAAAACTAACACATCCTCTGAACACACAAAATCTTGTAGCTACCAACTATAAAAATAAAACTTTTATATTGCCATACATATAAATTGTGGCCTCAAAACTCTCCAAATAAAAATGAACTCAAATGCAAACAAAAGATATAAGTGCTAACCTACCACTTAGCAAAAGATAGCATATTACTTAATAAAATAAATACAGAAAATAGTTTGTTTATGTTCAGTTTCTTTTATTTTGTTAGCTGGGATGTTCAATTGGCTTGAGGTACATTTTTAGTAGATGCCTGGGAAGAAAATTTCCAGAAAATGTTAACATAATGGTGTACAAACAGAGCAAGAGAAGTTTATATCACTATATGAGATAATAGTGTTAAGTATTTCAGAAACAAAGAAACATAAAAGACCAAGATTCATAGTGAAGCAACACACAGCAAAGCAATGCTTGCACAGCATAGTGGTGATACATCACAGTGTAAAGTTTTTTGGCTTTTCCCGGTTAGGGGTTGCCACAGCGGAACTCCGGTCCGCTAATGATTGGCAGTGAATTTTTACTGTGTTGAGTTACCAGCCTGGCACCCATCTTCAAAGAAGGCAGACCCATACATGCTCGTACCTACCTGCATGTCTTTAAATTCACTCGACCACAGGGTGAACATACAGAAGGTGCTCCAGCCAAAAATCGAACCAGAGAACCTCTTGCTGTGAGGCGACAACACTAACTGCTGCACCACGGCGGCCACCACATCACAGTGTAAAGTATGGTTTGTAAAGTACATATGAAGCAACATACAGCCGAGCAATGCTTGGACAGCATTGTGGTGATACACCACAGTGTAAAGTATGGTTTGTAAAGTACATATGAATATCCAAATGATGACATACTAAGAGTCTGAGCAGATAGCTGTCTGTTGATGTTGAAACTGGAGCAATGATTAAAAGCCACAAGCCAACCACAGTAGAGTGAACAAGAAGAAAGCTATTTAGCAACTAAGTGACCACATCTACCGAGAACAGGCATTGCCACACTGGAAGCAGCATGTGGCACAAGTCAGTGCATGGTGGATAGTAGACTATAACCTATTTTTTTTTTTTTTTTTTATTTTACATGTGTTGACCGGAAAAGTCCGACTAGGACAGACCCTATTTTTAGTGGAGGCCTGGAGAGGAAAACTCCAGATGCATGTCTTTGGAATGTGGGAGGAAACCTACTTTGGTAAGTTAAGTATTCTACACACACCAACATGTGAGAGGTCCTGCACAAAGCATCATGCAGATGGTGGTACTCTATATTCTACACACACTGACATGTGAGAGGTGCTGCACAAAGCACCAAACAGATCATGGTACTCTGTATTCTACACACTGACATGTGAGAGGTGCTTCACAAAGCACAAGCAGATCATGGTACTCTATTCTACATACACCAACATGTGAGAAGTGCTGCACAAAGAACCAAGCAGATCATGGAACTCTAATGTTATGTAACCTGGTAAGATCTTTTGACTCATCAGACTCCCCAGCTGTTGCCTTAAGTACCCAATGACTCAGATTGTAGTAAGTACCTGACTGGGTAGCCCAAAAAGAATGTGAAACATTTCTAAATTATGTTATAAATTATCATCTCATATTATTCCTTTCTTCCTTCATGGGCTTTCAATTTTCTCCTGCGCCTTCTCTGAATTGTTGTCTATTGTCCAGTTAACTCTCATACCTTGTTGCAGTCAGTATGCTCCCACCATCCATTTGCAATCTCTTTTTCCCATTTTTTGCACATGGGATCGGGGTGTCACTTCAGTAGTGGCAATCATCTAGAGCCAAGATTTACACTGCCAGTGGCTAGCCCTGTTACAGTAGTTTTTCCACACCCCACTCACACACACACTCACACCTATAGCCAATTTAGAGTGTTCAGTACACCTACTGCATGTATTTGGAATGTGGGAGAGAAACAGAGCACCCAGAGAAATCTCACACAAACAGAGGGAGGACATGCAGAATCCACACAGAAGGCACCCCAGCTGAGAATCAAACCTGGAACCTCTTGCTATGAGGCAACAACTATATCTACTGTGTCACTATGCCGCCCAAGTCAGTATGTTCCCACAAAACCATAAAAATCTCTTGAACTTCCTTGAAATACTCAACACTAATAGCAATTGGGTCCTCTGCATAAAAACAGCATTATTCATATACCCTTCCAGTTAAAGCTAATTCCGTAAATTATGTTTTGATTTATTGAATTATTTGTTAAACTAGGTATGTGGGCTAATGCATGCAGGTCATTTCTAGCCATATCCCAGGCTGGAAAGGAACCAGCAAATATTATATGGATGCATAATGTAGAGTAGGCACTAAGCAGCATATTTTAGCTGTTGAGAAGAGAGCAGAATGCCTGAAAGAAGCCCAAATGAATATAGAAAGAACATGCAAAACTGGCACAATTTTTCTGCCTTTTTGTAATACATTTCCACCCAATCCCCCAACCCCACAGCTCAGCCCAATTACTATGCTGACTTTATGTGTCTGCTTTTCCCTTCATATTTTGCATGTGAATCTGAAACTATGGAATATTTTTTTCTGTCCTCCGCTGCCTCCAACCACTGAAAACAGACAGACACACACACACACACACACACACACACACACACACACACACACACACACACACACACACACACGCATACACATTTTGCATTTAATTTCTCTTGGACACACACACACACACACACGCACACACACACACATTTTGCATTTAATTTCTCTTGGACACACACTCACACACACACACACACACACACACACACACACACACACACACACACACACACACACACACGCACACACACACACACACGCACACACACACACACACACACACACACACACACACACACACACACACACACACACACACATTTTGCATTTAATTTCTCTTGGACACACACACACACACACACACACACACACACACACACACACACACACACACACACACACACATTTTGTATTTAATTTCTCTTGGACACACACACACACACACACACACACACACACACACACACACACACACACACACACACACACACACACACACACACACACACACACACACACACACACACACACACACACACACACACACACACACACACACACACACACACACACACACATTTTACATTGAATTTCTCTTGGATTATTTTGTTCTGTTTGACCATTTCATTCTCTTTATCTACAGCAAACGGTCTGTACATGGTGTTGTCCACAATCTCTCCATCTGGATTTGCTCGAAGTTCTGTAATCATAACCCGTGCTATCAAACTGAATGAGATAAGCTTGTAGGAACACATAGCTGCCAAACCTGCTCATGACAACTCTATTAAATCATTTTTTCAGGAGGCAGGCTTCCTTGCAACCTCCCATATGGGAAGTTTTTGTCCCCAAACCCCCTTATTTATATATGCTAACTCTACAGTTGTCTGACTCTGCAGAAAACAGAAATTCTGTGTGAAGATGAAAAATGTCTCACAGGATGGTCATCTCTTAGTAAAGTCAGTATTTGTAAAACCATTTAGTGAATTGTGATTCTGGGAATTAGGGTTGGGAGACCCATTCACTTTATGATTCACTGAATGATAGACCTCCTCCTTCATCCTCTTTTGCCATGATTATAATGCCACTCATGAATGCATTCCTTTTATTGCCTCTGTCCACCTTAGTTCAACCTCTTTTATTTATCCTTTATATGTTCCTCTGCTAGCTCATGTTTTTATCTGTTTCTTAATGTTAACTGCAATTCCCCCTCTTTCTCTACTTCCTCATCTTTTCTATAGATCATATATATCTGCATCTTTCCTCGCCTTCCACTGGGAGCTGATTCTCCATTCAACGTCTTCATCTGACTATTCAACCCTGCCTGTCTTCTTAGTTTCATCAGTCCTTTCCTGAACCAGCTCACTCCTCTTTGCCCCTAGCTTTTCTTCTAATGAGTTCACCTAATCCCCTGTACCTTCCCATGTCTTCCTCTACTCCAGAATTCTTTTTTGTACTAATCTTCTGTAAATCTTCTGTTCTGCATCCCTTGATCTTCCTGATACTATCTGGTCCAGTGACTAAGCTCTCCTACCAGCAGCCTGTCTGCCTAGTTATTGCTGTAAGACATTTACACATGTTGCAGATCACTGTCTCATCCCAGTGATCCCTCATCCAAATTGTGCCCTCATGTCCTGAACACCCTACCTGCTTTACCCCATCACATAGGCGCTGCTGCTTCTTCCCAGCTCCATCTGTTTTTATCTTGCTCCCTGTTTTACTCTTCCTCTTCTTCTTCTCTTTCTCCTGCCATCTGACTTTTTTTTCTTATAACCTCTGTGAGTCTCTCCAGTTTTTTTGTCCTACTCATCTCGACCTCATTTGTACATCGCCTATTTCTTTCTGCACACCTTTTTTCTTCTTATTTTCCCAAGTCTCCCTTACCTCTGCTAGCAGGGTCCATGCCACCCATGTTTTGTAATGCTTGTGAGCAGCTCTCTGGGCCTAAATATTGTATTTCTGAGCTAAATGGCACTTCATAGACAGTATTTGCATCTATGAGTAGCAGCAGGAGCTGCGCTGAACATCTCCCCCAGCGATCATTTCTTCTTCACTTTTGTTCTTAGCAGAGGAATGGTCATCAAGGGAGAGAATTATGACTTCTTTGTATCTAGAACCAGCCCTCTTATAAAGGATTCATATGAGCATGAGGAGTCCTCTTAGTGTGATGGTGATGAGAACTCCTGATGCTCCTATGAATCTTTTTTTAGTGGAAATAATAATAGCAATGCTAAAAGAAGTCTGCTTAGCCAGTCAACCTTCCTAATTTCACAGCTGTTTGCATCATTTTGGCAGTTAGTGCAGAGGATTAAGACTCTGAGTTGTTAGCAAGGTACTTTCTGTAGCCCTGGTTGCAGGGTTTGATTCATTCTACATGCATTTGCCTGATGTGTTACTCTGAGCAACTCACTTAACCAGATAGTGGTGTCAAGTCACCCCTGAAAATGAACACTTGCTTCCAATTGGCTTACTCAGTTAACAAATGTATAAAAACAAATAAAATGGTCAGAACATTAACTATAATTAAATTTTGTTTGTTTTTATTGTCTGAGACATGACAGCTGCAATCTGTTGGAAAGTCTTTTATCAAATTACAGGAATGAGGACCATGACTTTTCCTGAATAATTAAATTATTATCCATGCCCTCGGTAATGTACAAAGACTACCTGAGGATTATCTCATTTTCTTGCATAAGGCTGTAAATTGTGATACTGCATTGGCACACTATGGACTCAGTAGGCTTAGTAACAACTTATCACACTAGCATACATTTAAAATCATTCCACATAATCTATTTAGACAATTACCTAAGGATAAATAGATTTGGATGCAGAGTTCATGCTAACCCACTAGTAGAATTTAGTATGTGTTTATATATGTATATATATATATATATATATATATATATATATATATATATATATATATATATATATATATATGTATATACATATGCGCGTGTGTGTGTTTGTTGAAAAATTGACTTGTCGCTCTGTAAAAATGCAAAGTCCAAATTACAGATGTTTGAGAAAGATACAGAACATAGAACATGTATTGCTGTAATTTCCCAGAGCACAAAATGTGTAGGACAAAAGGGCTTTTAGCATCGATGTATATAAGCTGTAGAATACTTTCCCACAGCATTGACAAACTTTCGTTCCTACCCATCTTTTAATGTAAACTTCATGCTCTGCCACATTGACAGTAGCTACACTAGAAGCTTTGGGGAATTTGATCTTGTCACTGGCCAACATGGTGGAGCTGGCATTACTGAATGCATAACACCAACTTACAATTATCTGGACTTCAAAGCCCCACCATGTCTAACTATAGTATTACCTGATGGACTAAGTCACTCAGCCAGTGTATCTAACTGTAGTATCAACACCCTCTTATGGATCACATTGCTAAAGCTGTTGCCTGTGCCTCTGACATCTACTCCCGTATAAAAAGTTGCATTGATAAAGGCAGTCCCTATCCTCTCCAAATATAAGAATTAATTACAAAAACAAATGGTGGAATACCTATATAAATAAATTATATAGCAAGAGTAAGAAACTGATTAATGTTTATAAGAGATCTAATTCTACCTACCTTAAAAGCACACTTCAGTAAACTAGCAAGGATTTTTAAGGAAGCCATTAGGAAGCTCAGGGTTGAGTATGAACTTAAAACAGCTACTAAAACCCAAAACAACTAAAAATCTTTTTTTATCTACATCAGGAATTTAAGGACTAGCACCCAACAATGTTCAGAGCTAGTCCAAAATAATACTGCACTGTCAGCATCTCTCAGCCCTCTCGAAAGCTAGAAAAACATCATCCCTGAGCCCTGACAATATAACAAATTGTCTTATTATCATTGTCAAATATGGCCAACTTGAACCTCTACTTAACCTCTTTAATCTAAACGTTTCCACTTGGCTACATTTCTGAAGCCAGGACAACAGCCATTGTAATGCTGGTACACAAGAATGGCACACCTATGGACCTTGGTTACTATAGATCCATTACTCACATAAGCCTCATATGTAAAGCTATGGAGCACGTTACATCAGACATCATTAACCTGGACATTGAAAAGCTCTTAACCCTAGATGCTCATCAGTTCTGCTTTGTCAAAGGAAGGTCCTGCCTCTTTAACCTCATTAATCTCTTTGAAAATGTAGCCAACGCAGTGGACAGCAGTTATGGTGTACATACAGCATATCTGGACCTGACTAAATCCTTTGATACAATTCATCATACAGGCATTATTGACAAACTTGTAAATTTGAATAGAAATCCCTATGTTGTCTGGTGGATAGGTAACTGGTTTTCTGACAGAACCCATGTGGTTAGAGTCGCAAGTGCCACTTCTGAAAGCAAAAAAGTTAGCAGGGGTGTACCACTGGGCTCACATTCTGGCCTTGTCCTATTTGGCATCTATTTCTCAGCCTCCAGACCAATACACCTGGCCTATAGTTAATAAACTAAGTTTGCAGACGGCTGTAAATTGGGTGTTGTTATTTGATCTTCCACTGAATCTCAATTGCTCCAGCATGGCTTATCCTATGTTATCAACTGGTGAAAGGACAATGGTCTCAAATTAAATGTGAAAAAACAAAACATTTTCCTCTGATTATATAGGTGACACATGCCTCCATTCAGACACTGTTGTAAGAGATCTAGGCATTCTTTTGATTCCTTATTGTTTGGCCACAATGGCCCCATAGTAGTTTGGAATGGTATCTCCACTAAATACAAAGAAGTCATAATTCTCCTTTACTCATATCTCATCAGACCCATTACTGAATATAATGCACCTTTTGGCATGAATTTGTCTAAACATATCACTCATCTTGATAGAAGTCAGAGATTCATAACTAAAAAGATCAGTGGACTTACAAATCGTAGTTATCAGGACAGACTGGTAGCCCTCTCTCTGTATACAGTCTCTCATAGACTCCATGGAGATTTGTGTCTAGTCATTTCAGCCATGAAAGAGCCAGCCCTCTTTGACCTCCTATTACTTTACAAAACAAATGGTATCTCAAGTACCCATTCAAAGGAACTAAACCTTAATAAGCAGATAAATAAGACACAGTCATGATAGATTCATATCCCAACCTATCCCTCACCTCCTATGGAGCAAATTTCTGCTACATGTCAAGCAGAGAGGCACCCTCACCATCTTCAAAGTAAACCTAGATAACTGAATTAGCATCCACAAATTTTTCACTGATCTGTCTTGTCTTGCACTCCTTATGGCTAGCGGAAACTTTTGAATAGGGGATTTTGATTAGGCTTGTAATGGTCTACAGACTGTTTGCCTAGTACTTACCTATGAAGGTATACACCTATGAACCTGGTGTTCCATGTCCTGCAGGCAGTGCATATAACTGTTGTATTACCTTCTGTTCCAAGTCTCTGAACCAGTATATTTAACTGTACCGAGTCCCTGAGCCAGTATGCCTTACTGTAATATTACCAAATCCCTGCACCAGTGTGTCTAACTGTAGTATTAACTGCTGTTCTCAGCTCCTGAAACAGTGCATCTAAATTTTCTGTTACCTGCCATTTAAAATCTCTGAACCAATGGTTGTAACTGTACTGTAATATTTACCTGTTGTTTTACATCCCCAAGCCAGTGTCTACCTATAGTATAACTTGTTCCACGTGTGTGTGTGTGTGTGTGTGTGTGTGTGTGTGTGTGTGTGTGTGTGTGTGTGTGTGTGTGCGTGTGTGTGTGTGTGCGTGTGTGTCTAACTGCAGTAGTACCTGTTTTTCCATGTTTCTAAACCAGCGCATATACACTTTAGCATTATCTGCCCTTCTAAGTCAGTGAGACACTGTATCTGTCTAACTTTAGTTTACTGGGTGTACCAGGTCCCTGAACTAATATGTCAAATTGTAGTATGGCTTGTTATTCAAAATCCATAAACCTGTGTGTTTAATTGTTGTATGACCTATTATTCCAAATCCCTGAACTAGGGTGTTTAGCATTGACTGCTTTTCCAAATCCCTCAGCCACTGTGCTCAGCTGTGTAGTATTACCTACTGTTCCAAGCACCTCACCTGTTGTGTCTAACTGTAGCATTACCTTCTGTTCCAAGTCCCTGCACCAGTGTGTCTAACTCTAGCATTACTTTCTGCTCCAAGTCTCGGAGCCAATGTATCTAACCATTGTGTTCCTGCTTTTCCAAGTTCCTGAATCAGTTTGCCTAACCATAGCATTACCTGGTGTTCTACGTCCCTGAGCTACTGTGTTTAACTGTTTTTCCACATCAATGAGCCAATTTGTCTAACTGTAGTGTTACCGAGTATTATGTTCCCAAACCAAACTGCATAAACTGATTATGTTTTTTACTAATTTAAGGCGTATATTATAAATGTTTCTTTCCCTACGTCATCAGTTGTATGCTTACTATCTGTGCAGTAACTATATAATGTAAATGTTCTTTTGTCCACATTGACTAATACAATGAATACTTTTACCAAGACAGAAACATACATTATGGCATTACAGAGAATAGGGTACATCAATTAATATTTATTAAATATTGTCTGCATTGCCTACAACCCTCTCGCATCTGCTGCTGCAAGTTTAAACTCAGATGTAATGTGCTTCTCTATTCAGTTTACATTATAGAATACTGTAGCTGCAAAAGCCCATTGTCATTTGTATCACTTCAAAAATCCAGCTCCTCATATCTCCTTGCAATGCTGACAGTGTACAGATTTAATGCACTTATTGGCAACAATGACAATCTGAATCTGAAGCATTGCATTAACAACAATTCTTCATTATCTGAAATTCTGGTAACCTAGCACTGAGGTGATGCATACTCATACAGTTCTTGTAATCAAGCCAGTGTTTCCAGATGTAGTACTGGCACAGTCAGAGGTGATGAACTTACATCCAATAGTAACAGATTGGAAAATAAAGGTAATAAATTCACCTGAAGCACTAGTGATTCACTACAGAGGAAATGCATCTAACTATACCACATGTTGGGAGGGCACAGACGGCACTACCTTTGTATACCTGAGCAACTTCAGAGCAGTGTTCTAACCAGAAGTGAATAAGTGAAATTACTGAATAAAGCATAATGTGACAAATTACAGTAGAGATAAACAGAATTAGCATATCTAGGGGAATTGCAGTTGAAAAAATCTGAGGTAGGGTACATAAAAATTTAGTATAGGACTTAAGGTGAGTCGGTGAGAAAATATAATAATCCTGCAAAAGTATACTACTGGTGTACTGGATTTGAGGTCTACAAAGTTAGAAAAGAGTTATAGTAGAAGTAAATGTAGATGTTGCTCCAAGGAAAAGTAAACCATTATCAGCAAAGTAGAATGAGATGTTTGTAAGACAATGTGTCAGCCACCTGAGACAGCAATTTGAAAGTTTGAGAAACAAGTTAGTGGATAATGTGATGCATAGCAGAGGTTAACCACATGACACTGGGATGATGATGCCCCTAGTGATGGAGGGAAAGGTAACTAGTGTGATACATGACAAATGTTAATCAGTGTCGCAGAGATAGTGCAAAATGCCCATTATGGCACAGATGTGAAAGTAGTTAATGCAGCACATGGATAAGGGTGACCAATGAAAGCCATTGTGGAGGATGACCACTTTGACAAAGGGAGAAGAGTGGCTACTGGGACAAAGGGAGGAGGGTGACCAGTATAACATTGGAACAAATGTGACCAGTGGGCCACAGGGAAGAGGGTGATCAGTGAGATACAGGGAGAAGAGTGACAAATAGGAAACAGGGAGGAGGGTGACCAGTGAGAATAAAGGATGAGAGTGACCACTGTAATACAAAGAAGAGTGAGCACTGGGACACTGGAACATAGGTGCCCAGTGTGTTACAAGGAGAAGGGAGGCTGTCACAATGCACACCTAAGGTTACCCAGTCATCTTGCTCAGGATGGTAAAGAATTTTAGCAAACATCAGTATTTGAAGTAAAGCAGTAACTTTAATAATACACAAAACTGGAGCATAGCAGAAAGGCAGATAACAGCTTAATTTCACACCTGCAATGCTGCACCAATTGGTGCACCAGAGTTCTTAAAGACATGGCAATATATTATATACTTACAATATGCACATGTAAAAAGCTGTTCACACTATCATCACATCTACCCACTGAGGGCAGAGAGAACTCTCCTGAAAATTAAGACACACGGCTAAGACTTCCTTAGTGCACATTTAACACTCTTGAATGTTATTAAACTGTACAAATGAGCTTTAAAATCTTTTTACAGACTTTTGATATGTAGTTACCTTCTGATAGGAACAGTTTATAGGTTCATAGGTGTTTACTAGGCTAATGACCACAAGGGCCTTTTTAAGCCTAGCCATGCATCCCAAATCTCTGACAAGTTCTGATACCCTTGGTTAGTGTAAGCATGGGTCTGGGAGATGAACCATTTACAAGCTAGGGTCTGGGAGATGAACCATTTACAGGTTGACTATGTCATTTAGAGACATAGGTGTCAAAACAGGGATGAATTTCCTGTTCCATATTCAGTTCTCCAAGTTACACTTCAGTTGGGTTAGGGAAGAACTCTGCTTCACATGGATGTGGAGCCTGTTCCAGAGATGGGGTAATCTCTGGGATACATACCTGTTTCTCCAGCAGGTACTATTTATATCACAGGCAAGGTTTAAGTCTTTAGAATGAGTAACTCTGGTGCTGTTTGTTTTGTGGATATGCAGGAGGTCCACCAGAGTGGAGTTTGACAATGCCATGCATAGATCTCCTCTCAAAAGCCTGTAGGAGACAGAATACAGGGATAGAGCCTTGAAGTGGTTTGCATAGGACATTTTGCTTAAGCTTTTCATTCTTTTAGTGAGGAACCTCTGTGGAGTAGTTAAGCAATTCTCAAAGGTAATATGCAATTATACTGAAATGCAAGACAAGACGTTGGTCACGTAGCCATCTACTGGATTTGATTACATTCACAAAAATGCAGTGGCATTCTAAATTCTTGACCACTTTAAGTAGCTCTGCCTGGAATGGAACCTGGAGAGGAAAAAGGATTAGACAAATGCTTAAAGCATTTTGGATTTTGTCCAGTGTCTCTCATTGCAACAGTCAGGGCAGACTCAGGAATAGTCACATTTGCATCTATGACACTCATTTTTAAGACAGTCTGTATTTCTTTAAATCACATTTTGCATTCTTGTATTCCACATTTTTCCTCAGGTGGTGAATTGTAGTGGAGCATTTCAGTGTGGTTGGCTAATAATGTTGTCATCCTTAGCTTGAGTAACTGATTATGGCTTTCTCATTACAACTTATCGTGAGTGACCGGGATATGTCTCTGCTTATGTTTCACAATGGTACCATCTTTGGTTTTTACCATGTAGGACCTTGGTTCATCCATATTGTTGTTTGTTTTGTATCACAACACCTGCTATCTCCCAATTCCTCCTCCCTCCATCAATCTTAAGGAGCAATGGTTAGCTTGGCTGAAGGACAAGCAGAGTTTGAGTACAATATCACAGACTACCGTGCAAAACAAAATTAAAAATATAACAAGCAAATAAATAAACCAGAGAAAAGGAGTAGTAAAATACTTCAATACTATCTTAGCGCCTTGGTTGACAAGCCTTCAAAGAGATAAAAAAAATATGTAAAACTCCACTTTATATCACCCATAATTTACACTCTAATTAAACCATTCAATAACGCACCAATAAAAAACAGCAATTAATTTAAAGTAATACTTTCCAATTACATTCAAGATTTAAACCTGAAGGTGTTATTTTTATTTAATTTATTTTTTATTTATTTACATTTGTTTACCGGGAAAGTCCGACTGGCTACAGGTCCATTTTCAGCGAAGGCCTGGGGAGAAAAGCTCCATAGTAGAATAGAAAGCAGTACATGAGAGAACAAACTATATAACATACAAATGATTTTAATACATAATAGGTTAGACGTTACCAGTTTTAATTAGTATAGTAGACAGTCTTTGAGGGTACATAGTAAAAACATTGAGGTACATAGTCAAAAACTTAAAAAAATAAAAAAAATAAAGGTTTATTTATTTATTTATTTATTTACCAGTATCTGGGTTTACAAGCTTTTTAGGGCAAATCTGTTTATACTTAACTGAACATGTAACACAATTAGATTTAACCTAGAGTGTAACATGAGCATAGCCAGTTAGTTAAGTAGTGGGTTTTAAGGAGTTTTTTGAAATGATTGAAGGAGGTGCTAGAAGTTATATGGATTGGTAGTGTGTTCCAGGTTTTGGCAATGGTGCTGGCAAAGAGTGATTTTAGTGAGTGTTAGAGTACCAAACTTTAAAATATATACTGTCTCTTTATAAAGCAATCTCTTTTTCATTTCAACAGTATTATATCCTTCCACTTTCTCTAAAATACTACCCCTTAAGCAGCTACTCTCCCCCAATGACATGATGTGCAATGAGCTGCTATAGGACATTCAATTCTATTATGTTCAATGTCTCTAATATGCTTCTGCAATCTAACTCTGAAAGACCTGTTAGTTTCTTCAATATAAAAGAGGTCATAGGAGCATCTTAGAAGATAAATAACACCCACACTATTACAACATAATTAATTTTATCAAAAAAGGGACTATATATCTACAAATAGAGCACTTCTCATAAGGAAATATTCCCAAAAGACTGGGTTCTACCCATAACTCAATATTTGAAACTGTAAAGGAACTATGAACAATAATGTTCTTTATGCTTCGACCCCTGTTTGGGTACAATATCATCTGTTGTAAAAATAATTAAAAGAATTGTTTGCTGTGGTCTTTCCTTGTGACAGATTCAAATGGATTTTTGTAATCAGGCTTGGATTCCAGCATTGGTATGCTAGTCCTTGTTTGTCTTTTAAGAATTAAATGTGTAGGCCTTACTGTTGTGGCACTGTGTGGATCAGGTTGTCAAAGAATCTTTTTTTAGCAGTTTGGACTGCTGTTTCATCAACTCCATTGTACTGTTGATAATGTAGACTTTACTATGACTTCGTGCATACTATGTCCACAGCAAATTGCTGGGACTTAGCAATGTGAACTTTGTACCATCTTCTGTCCCATTTCAGTTGGGATGTCATATCTAGTAAACATTGCCTTAAATCTAGCATTGATTTGTTGACTGGCACATGCAATATCTCTGTGTTTCAAACGTAATATCCTTCTACTTCAAGGTAACTCTTGCCCTCAGGTTTGTACATGTTAGCAACTGTTGTCTGCCATAAACTCTGTGTAACAGGAGTTGAAAGTATCGCTTCTCTGTTCTGGGATGGTTTGCATATTACATAAAACTGGTACTTTGACACAGGCTTTTCTTTCTCTGTGTTGATGAGTGCCATCATACAGAATGCAGGCTCCTTGAAAGCATTTAGTTAGGCGTTGGTGCCCTTCATGTATTTGTTTCAACACTCTGGTATGTTGAGAAGATAGTGCAGCAATTCATAATTGCACTCTGATTGTGTAATATACAGCAGATGATTTTCCTGTGTCTGACAGTTAGGTCACCTGCTTCTTACATAATTAATGAATGTTTGTAACTGACTGTCATGTCTGGTAGCTTGTTTCTGCTTTTCAGCTTTTTTGTAGCTCCTGGTCGAGTTACTACAATCATCTGCACTTAGCGATGTCGTCTTTGGTACCAGACTATAATTGGACAGGTGTTGAGTTTTTAGAAAACATATTGGTCTCAATTAATAACTTTCTAATCACATGGATTGTTCTGGCATTGAAACATCTCAGTCTTATAAGAAATATTTGGTATCTGAGCAATACTTTATCCAAATCATAGGAATTAATATGTGGAACTAGTGGTCTGTCTTCAGTTTGGAGTTAGAAAATCTGTAGCCCCTATAAGTATCTGGAGAACTTTTCACATGTCCAAACACTTGAAAGGCATTCTTCTATCTATGCATATCTCTGTTCAGCATTAATTAGCATTCTGGAGTAATAAACAGTCGGTCTCAAAATGTTGTCCATCCATTTGGAGTAAGGCAGAACTTAGGCTATAACTACTAGCATCAGCACTCACATCTGTTGGTTTCATTATGTCATAATAGGAAGCACTGGAGCTAATATTAACATTTGTTTCACTTTGCTGAAAACTTAGGCTTGAATACCCCCCCTAACACACACACACACACACACACCATATGACCAAGGTGCATCCTTCTGGAGTAAATTTGTTTTCGTACATAGCTCTGTGAACAGATCTGGCATGAATTTGCCTATGAAATGTATCATGCCTATGGCTTGCCATAGATCAGCTACACAGGTTGGACTCTAGCTCGGCTATTGTATTGACCTTTCTTGAATCTGGTCTGATTTTCCATTATCATTTATTCTGTGACTGTAATACTGAATCTCAGACTTCCCAAAAAAAGCATTTATTTCTATTTAGTTACAAAGCTGCATTTGTAATCGTTTGGTGCACAGCCTCCACTCTCATGCCATGCATCTTTTTATATGCACTTAACATTATCACATCATCCTTGATAACAGCAGCAACATCTTCATGCCTTTTCAACAAATTGCTCGTTTCATGCTGAGCTGCTGATGCTGAAGTTAGCTCAAACGGCAGTTTCTTAAAACAAAAGTTCCATTTGGAGATATGAAGGTTGTTAGCTTTTGGATATCTTTCTCTGAGGGTATCTGCCAAAACCCACTTAAAATGTCTAATGTGAAGAACACACTGGCATCAATCAGCTTAGGTGCAGTATCCCCGGTGTAAGCAGAATAAACCTTTCTTCCATAACTGCATCATCTAACTTCAGGTCAACACATTCTCTTACACTACAGTTCTTTTTAATGACTGTGACCATTCACTTGTTTCAGTTAAACTTTGAATCACATCAGGAGCTTACACATGTTTGAATTCTGTCTCTGCTTTGGAAAGTATTGGAAATGGTACTCTCCTAGATGTGACGAAGGCATGTAGGCAGCATCTTGCTTTAACTTTATCTTTACTGGCTCATAGTTATGCAGGCCAAATTCACTAAACATGTCCGTCCACATTCATTTCTTTTATTCTAGCAGACAGCCTCACTTTGCATGCCACAATGCTCTGATTATTTATGTGTGGACCTTCCAGCACATAAACTCAGAACTCATACTCGTACACCTTTCACTCTGAGTAATGAGAAATTTACCAGTGTACCCATGTTTATATGCAGGGCTACTTTTTTTCTGACTATACTTCATGCAACTGTGGACACATCAAAATACTTCTATAAGCAACATGTGAGACTACTGTAGCAGCACCTTCTGTATCAGTGTTAAAGCTTACTGGGGGTTCCATGAAGCAGGTGTTTGGCTTGCCAGTCTAATTTAGTATTTGGCATAATAGTCAGAGAATCTAGGACAATGTTTTCTGAGCACTTTTGCAAAAAACATATATCGAAAACAAAGTCGACCACAGAGTTTATTCTAAATAAAGATTAGCGCTTTTGTCCTCTGTTATCAGGACTTTATCAGATAACAAATACAAAAACATTGTAGCCTTAAATACAATAAATTCCACAATCAAAATCCATCCAATCATCTCCCTATTTTAATTATTTGATTAAAAAATCAGTTAAGAAAATAATTTTAAATAATCAATTGAAACAAACTAAAACACACATTCGTGAATTAAAAACATCTTAGGTTGGTATGTGTTGTCAAAAATATATAAGAAATACATACAAGATATAAATCTATAAAAATATATAATTATATGTATAAAATATCAACGTATAAGCTCAGCATTAAACCCATCACATTTAACTGACATTAAATGTCCATAGATTTGACTTGTGCGATGCCCTACCTCTGGCCCAGTAATCAAGGAGCATCAATCCTCACCACTAGCACCAGTGGGGGACGTACATTGGGAGGATGACAAGTACACACACAGTTTTGTCAGAAGCAGCTATCTGCATCAAGTGTAATTTCCCTTAAGAGCACACAGAGATCACAATCAGTCCGGAGCTGGTTTCTCCCTATTTCCCCAGAGCCCCAATAAGTCTCCCCACTGGCACAGCTATAGAGTTGAGATATCAGCTGAGTGACTAAGCCAAGACCCCCAGCACCCTCTCTGTCCGACTAGTGCTTTGTGTCCCTGCCCAAGTAGCTGACACACACACTCTTTGAGGTTTGAGCTTTATACACACACACACACACACACACACACACACACACACACACACACACACACATACACACCTGGGAAAGGCTGGCACAGGTTTACTAGCTATGCCCCCTTCTGCCCAGACTATAAGGTAGTTTTCCCTGCCACCAGTCATTGCTCATCAGCGACTTTAAGGCCCTTAACAAAGGATGTCCAATCTTACTGTGCAATGTTACTGTTAGTACAAATTGTAGTTTGACCAAGAGCAAGGCTATTAGGAGTGGCCCACACAGTGTCATCAAAGAAATATGCAAGTACACTCAGAGCTTAAATAGCTCTTTACACAGATCAACCACAACAAAAGGTTTACATATATTTAATAATAAATAATAAAAGAACAAGACAATACTATATATATATATATATATATATATATATATATATATATATATATATATGGGTCTACTGTATATAATCGAAAACTCACATTTTTGAAAATAAACAGTAGACCCACAGTTACACAAAAGTACACTTCATAGAAAGTGCACTTTCGCGAACACCACTAGATCAAACGGGCAATGTCCTCCACCACTATCCTTAAGCCAAGCCCTAACCCTAAGGTCTGTGACTACCACACCAGAGTGGAGGACATAAGTCCGTGACTACTGCTCCATGGAGGACATACAATTTCCTCCACTGTGGTGCGGTAGTCATGGACCTTAGGGTTAGGGCTTGGGTTAAGGATAGTGGATAGCCCTACTAGCTATCCACTATCCTTAACCCAAGCCCTAACCCTAAGGTCTGTAACCATTCGCTCAAGTGGTGTTCGCGAAAATGCACTTTCAGTGAAGTGCACTTTCGCGTAACCGTGGGTCTACTGTTTATTTTAGAAAATGTTTTCGATTATATACAGTAGACCCATATATATATATATATATATATATGGGTCCATATGACTACATCGACAAGTCATAACATCGACATTCAGTACACCGACACAAAATCACTGACAGATTAAATAACCGAAATCCCACTTCACCGACATTCACAAGTTCGACAACAAAGCAGTCAGGTAGATGAAGTGTGCGTTAGTGTCGGAGCTTGGGCTAGGGGTGGGTAAGTGAGTTAGGGTTAGGGTGCAGGTAGGTGAAGTGTGCGTTAGTGTCGGAGCTTGGGCTAGGGGTGGGTAAGTGAGTTAGGGTTAGGGTGCAGGTAGGTGAAGTGTGCGTTAGTGTCGGAGCTTGGGCTAGGGGTGGGTAAGTGAGTTAGGGTTAGGGTGCAGGTAGGTGAAGTGTGCATTAGTGTCGGAGCTTGGGCTAGGGGTGGGTAAGTGAGTTAGGGTTAGGGTGCAGGTAGGTGAAGTGTGCGATAGTGTCGGACCTTAGGGTTAGGGTTTGGGTCAGGGCTAGTGTGTATGCTATGTAGTGTAGTGTGTTGAAGTAGACCCGGTTTAGTACGTGTAGGAGTTTTGTGCAGTGGTTAGGGGCATTTACTTAGTGACTGCTTCGTTGTTGAACTTGTGAATGTCGGTGAAGTGGGATTTCGGTTATTTAATCGGTCGGTGATTTTGTGTCGGTGTACTGACTGTCGATGTTATGACTTGTCGATGTAGTCATATGGATCCATATATATATATATATATATATATATATATATATATATATATATATATATATATATATATATATATATATATATACACAGTAACACCAGAGTTCAAAATCACAGGAAATATTTAAAACAACATTGCAGGACAGTCTCAAATAAATAAAAACATCTAAACTATCCTTCACTATATTCCTGACTGAATGTAAGAGAACTATACTGTTTCTAGACTTACTTACTTATAGCAAGGCAGATGTGTGGTGAATGGATCTTGCCAGGTCAAAGACAAAATACAGAATGTTTTTTCTCTCTCTAAGAGACTTCCCAAATTAATATCTTAAATATTACTGCAGAGGCAGCTTGCAGAATGAGATCATTTCTTGTCATCTGACTCTATCCCAGGTAAACCCCCCGCTGCTGAAAGCTAACAGTATTTAGCATCCACCTTTGAAAATACATAGACCTCAGATCTTTTGACAAATGGTGGAAGTCATAAAATAATTTACATTCCTCCACCTTTAAAGACAATACAGAAAACTTCTCTAGTACAGACATTGTCTGTTGCTGCACTGAAACTGAAAGATAACATCTTTTTTATGGCCCAGCCATAAAGCAATTTAATTTCAGCTATTTTTCTGAAGTTTTGCAAGTTAGCCTCCTGTGTTCCAGTTTCCTTTGTTAAAATATATACATTTAAGCAGTTACAATAGTGTATATACATTTCTTTTCTATTCCAGTAGGTTATACTGTAGATACATCTTTAAACTCAGTACTTTACAAACCCTTTTCAGCACACGTTTGTACCAGCAGTTTGATATACACCTGACATACAGTTCTAATACATCTGTAACACAAGTATCTTATACGAATCATGTTGATATTCACAAATGACGTATAATTATTTACAAAATTCCAGATAGCTGGTCTGGCAGTATCTCCTTTTGTGAGAAGTTGTAATCAACCATTTAGGGAAGTCTTTTCATTCAGTCCTGGGGTGAATTTGCATTTAATCTAATTTGCTAATAAAGTTTTTTCATCTCAATAATGGCACCCCAGCAACCACCCCATATTGTTTTCTTTTTTCAATTAAAAAATCTGAACACTTTTCTCAGTTTTATTCTCAGTGGCTACTTCTTTCAGTAGCTTAGTTTTACATATTATGAGAAAATGTCCCATTGTATATTTTAACACCCTCTGCAATGTACAGCTCACCAGAGCCAGATCATGGTCAAATGGAGCCCTAGGCAGGGTAATGGATCGGGCCCTCCCACACACACACACACAGAATCCCCCCAGCCCTCCCACCCAACCAATCCATTATCCCATTAGTTAGCTATTTCTCCCTAGTTAGCACAAACACTGTTCAAACCTCTCAGTATGCATACTATTTTCTTTTTTACTTTATTATTATTATTTTTATTATTATTTACATTTGTTTACCGGGAAATTCCAACTGGACACAGGTCCTTTTTCAGTGGAGGCCCAGGGAGAAAATCTCTACAGTATGTACATGATAAATGGTATACAATAAAAGTCAAAGGTATGTATACAGTAATGGTGATAATGACATATAGTACATGAGCATATTTGGTACAATTAAGTAAGAAGCACTAAATTTAAACATTGAAATAAACTAGTTGTATCACAGTACTAAATTGTCTAACAGCTACAAGTTAACAATACTAATAGACTAAAGATTACTAAATCTAGGAAGGTGGAACTAGCAATTATTGACATTCAGTTCAGTTTTATAGTGGCAGAGGATTACTTTATCCAAGCAGGGATGAGAGAGAGAGAGAGCAGTAGGGGAGGAGGGAGGGGCTGTTTAGTCAGGATTTGGGCAAGGACAAAGCCAGTGAGTAATTCGGTGTGATTTAAGTGCAGTCTTGCAAAGACTGCAGGAAGGTAGGGTAGTTAAGACGGGGGAAGGTTGTTCCAGAGCTTGGATATGGCGCTGAGTTTTTGGCTTTGGTAACCTGGAGAAGCTTTTTATTGCTGTAGCATAGGGGTCTGGAAGACTGGTAGGGTTGGAAAAGTGTTTGTAGTGATGGGATTTTGAGAGGGTGGTTTACAAATTTATGAGCAAAGGAGATTTGATTCAGGTGTAAAAGTTGTGTGAGCTTGAGCCAGTCTAGGTTTCTAAGGGAGACACAGTGCTGGCTGCAGTAGGGAGCACCAGTGGCAAATTTTGCGATTTTATTGTAGCAGGCTTCAAGTGTGTTTTAGTCTGTCTAAGGTTTGTTAGTATGGGCGATGCATAGAGTAGGGTGGAGATTAGTTGGGAATTGGCAATAGAGATTTTAGCTGATTTTGTGAGGTACTGGTGGTTTCTATATAAAGCACCAAGTTTTTTGTGAACTTTTTTTATTGTTAGAGATATGTGGGTGTCAAATTTAAGATTGTTGTCAATATCTACACCAAGTAGTTTTGTGTGGACTGATGGAAAGATGCAGGTATTGTCTTTGGCAAGTATATTGAAGTGGGGGGTGTTTGGGGTACATTTGGAGGGTTGGAAGATGAGGAGTTTGGTCTTATTTGGATTGAGGAGGAGCTGAGTATTGGATAGCCAGCTTTCAACAAATGAGAATAATTCTTGTGTAATCTGTTGGAGTTCTGTTAGAATTGGGGCTGACCAGATGAGGGTGGAGTCATCTGCGTACTGAATGAGGGAGACATGTTTGGTGGCGGTGTGCAGGTTGTTGGTGAAAAGGGAGAAGCGAAGGGGGCCAAGGATGGAACCTTGGAGAACACAGAGAGTGACTGGGTGGTGAGGGGATAGATTGTTTTCCCAGAGAACTGATTGCTGGCGGACGTGTAGATAGCTGTGGAACCAGTTAGTGGCTGGTTTGGAGAAAGAAAGGTTGGAGAGAGCAGAGAGTAGTAGTTTGTGTGATACAATGTCAAAGCCTTAGATAGATCCAGAAATACAGCAGAGGAGAAGAGGCCATTGTTTTTGTGATGGAGGATAGTGTTAGTGAAGGAGAGCAGAGCAGTAGTAGTGCAGTGATATGGCCTGAAGCCATATTGGGTATTGGAGAGGAGATTATTGGTAAGGAGGTAATTAGAGACCTGTGAGTTGATACATTTTTTGAGTATCTTGGAGAGAGGGGAGAGGATGGCAATGAGGCTGTAGTTGGAGAGGTCTGTGGAGGGGCCACCTTTGTGGAGGGGAATGATGTGGGATATTTTCCATAGTGTGGGTACATAAGATTCAGATATGGAGCAGTTGATTAAGATGGAAATAGGATAAGCTAGGACATCAGCTGCTATTTTTAGGTATTCTGTGGGCAGGTTGTCAGCCACCAGTTTTGTGGGTTTAAGTTTTGTCAGGAGTGTTTTTATGTAGGAGGTGGGTACTGTGGAAAAGAAGAAAGCAGGGAGGGGTGGATTAGGGTTTGGTGTGGGGGGAGTTGATGTAGGGAAGTATGTTTTGGTTAGGGATAGTATGGTTTCTGTGAAGTGTTTGTTGAAGGAGTCAGTTATTCTGCAGGAGGAGGAAGGGATGGGTGGCAGGGGGGGTGTCTACTTTCCCTGGACAGCGGATAGAGTTAATTGTGGACCAGAATTGCTTAAGGTTGTTTTGGGAAGAGTTTGGGGAAATCTACCCTACCTAATTCTACAATGATTACAGATATTTTGATTTAATTTAAAACATTTATCTAAAATTTTGTAGCACAAATATTGATAGATATTTGATAAACAAAACAATATGTCTCACAATGAAAGCAGACTTAGCATTAACAATAATTTTCTCTGCCCTTGAAACTCATATTCATTGACACGGCATTGAAACCCAAATTCAAAGCAAATACATCTGGTCAGTGGCAGATTAATTTTATCTTTGGGCTGTTTTCAAGCCATAGCCCCCTTGCACACATTTAAAACCATGCATACATGCATGTGTTTTTGATTCAGCTTTCTGATTGTATTCCTTCTATAATACAGCACTACTTGTTAGACTGTGTTTTAAATTTGTAGTCCTGAACATTTTTTCAGTAAGCAATGAAACAAAACTTATGAACCAATAATGACAACACTGCCCATTTCAGAACATTTCAACCATAAAAGGCCACTCAAACTTGTCATTACAATCCACCAGTATCAGTCAATATGCACAATCTGTGCAGAAGTAAAAGTCACCTAAATAGTTCCACATTAAAAAAATCTGCAACTAATGAAGAGGATGCTGCTATCGCACAACTTTATATTTCAGTGTTACATCTACAAATTCAGTGTCTGCTGTCCTTGAAGAATAGATAAGCTAGTATTGCAATAGAGAATGCATGACAAGCTTGAATCTGAGTTCTGACTGAGAGTGCTACTGAAACAACTCAAACTATAAAATGATAAGTATATTTTTGGCACTTCTTTCCAAAGTTCTACAGCATTCTAATTGCTTTTGCTTGATTTATTTAGATCATATTTGCTGGCTTATGATCTGTGTTGAAAGTGTTATTTTTATGAGCGGAAAGTGCTAATTTTCCCCCAACCTTAATCCTGCTCTGTTAAATACTGGCCAAACAATTTGTGTGTTTTATCTGATTGTCTCAAGGCTTGCTAGTATAATTAAGATTCCCTGTTTGTTATCTCTGCATTCATTGCTTGAATCTAATTGAGTTCTGACTGAGAATGCTACTGAAACAACTCAAACTATAAATTGATAAGTATATTTTTTGGCACTTCTTTCCAAAGTTCTACAGTAATCTAATTGCTTTTGCTTGATTTATTTAGATCATATTTGCTGGCTTCTGATCTGTGTTGAAAGTGTTCTTTTTCTGAGTTGATTTTTCTCCCACTCTGCCCTCCCTATTGGTGTTTTCTTTTTATACTTGGTGGCTTTGCAATTGCCCGCCCCTACTGAAAAGTTGATCTGTGACACTCCTCCCAGTCTTGTGACTTTAGCTCATTCTACCTAATACGGAGAGAAAAAAAAATTTTTGCACTTTATCTGCTTACTGTGTTTGTGTTTCTTCCTACTTTATTATTTATTTTGCTCTTGCTGCCTGTTCTTAAAAGTACTTAATAGCATTTATTCTGCTGCATTTGTTGCTGCTTGTTGGTAACCGATTAAATTGTAACTGTTATTCTAAGCCTTTGGATTATGCACTTGGGCTTTAGACCAGTTGTTTCACATTAGGAAGGTTTGTGGTCTGCACTGTTGTGGCAGGACAGGAAGCTTACATCCTTCTGAGTTGGGAGTTGCTGATTGAAGGCTTAGTGTCTGTTCTAACGTGTATTAGTTCTGGTTTAGGCACTTGGGCTTTGGGCCAGTTTTTTTACATTAAAAAGTTGTGGTTTGCACTCTTGTGGGAGGCTGGATTCTGCCCTTCTGAGCTGGGAATTTCTGGTCACAGGCTTATTGTGCCTGCTTATTTGAACTGTTTCTTTCTGAAATTGGTGTGCCTTGTTGCTGCAGCATAGACCAGATTCAGGCCTGCTGAATCTAGCTTTGTTTGTATAACTTGAGCCCTGATCCAGGCTATCTTTTTTTGGAGAAGGTTCCCCTGCACCCTAGCAGCAGGTGTGTGCTGTTAGAACTTGTCTGATTGAAGACTGCTGGAGCAGGGCTCAGTTTTGAGCTTTTTTCTGGTTAATTGGGTAACTTGTTTAAATCAGTTGTTCGTTTTCTATTGTTTTATATATATATGTATATATATATATATATATATATATATATATATATATATATATATAAAACTGCATTCTATTCATCTGCTTTTACTGTATTTGTGTTTCTTCCTACTTTATTACTAGTGGCATTGACTATAACTCTGATCTGAGATATATAACAATAAGTATCCTTTTCTGTGCATTTAAAGAGTTTTTTTGATTGTATCTGCTTTATTTTCTGAAAAAAATATATACTTGTTTTCCCCCTTTCTAAGCTAGTATAGTCCAGTTTTCAGGTTAAGTGCTGAATTCAGGGCTGTGTTACAAATCTCTGTGTTTGCCCATACCTTACTTGGATAGAAGGAAGTTTCTCTGTTCACTTGTGAGAGAGGGGAGCTTTGAGCAGCCTATCTGTCCCTGGAGGAGTGGTTTCAGCCCAGAAATTAGTAATTTATTGGCCATTTTGGTCTAATTTATATCTCTTTCATTTCCCTGCTATAAATACCGCATTTGTCCATTTTTGCACACCAGGCAGCGCCAGTTAGCTAGGGTATAACTATTCCCAGCTCCACAAAGTCTACTCTTCAATTTTTCCCTTGGAACTGGACAAACTTTCAACTTAAGCACTCAAGCCATTCATTTCTTAGCCCAGCACTAGCTCAAAAATCATAGCAAGCACTTATAAACCCTAGCACTAGACCCTCCTATACTGTACAGAAGGACAAGGCTCTCTATTCAACCTTATCAGCCATTCAGTAAAACAGTTCACTGTACCTATCCAGGCATGTCCAAAGGGCAGTTTCAGGTGTATTCTCCAGTCCATCTGGTGAATCTGGCATTTTGAGGCAATGTTACAACTGCCTCATGTACACAGACAACCCTCTCCTCCTATCACCAAACACTAATATATGCGACAGATGCAATTATACAGCCAAACTGGAGGCTGGATCAGACAGTCAAGAGGAGAAGAGAAATACTTGCATCACACCACCAGTCTCACATAGACCCATTAAACCAGCACCGGCAAAAAACACACATAAATACATGAAAACATACTCGGAGGCTCTAAGTAAAGATCTACAAAAGTAACAGAGACCTCCAAAGCAGACATCCAAGCAACATCCACCCCCCCCAACACAAATCATGAAACACATACTTCACAAAACCAGATTGCCATGCAATCTCAGCCCTTAAAGCAAAATAACATACCCAACATACAGTCAGGCACACTAACATCCCACTCACTAGGCTGAATAAGGAGAAGGTTACTGTTAGCTGCCTGTCGGGTGCTAGCATCCGCCACATAACACAAGCACTCAGGTCACTCCAGAACAAGTACAAATACAACTCTGTCATTGTCCATGTTGGTGTGAATGACCTGAGCCGTACTTCCCTAGACTACATAAAAAGAGACATGGAAGAGCTCTCTGATCTTGTAGCTCAGGTCTGTATGACCCTGACCCTGAGTAGCATTCTGCCCTCACCAAGAATGATATCACAGTATAAAGAAAAAATTATCAATTTCAACAATTGGCTAAGTTTCTGGTGTCATTCAAAGGGGATCCAGTGTCTGTCTGCCTGGGATGACATGCTCGACAAGCCACGCTGCTTCACTAGAGACGGCTTGCACCTGTCACCCTTAGGCTTTTGAATACTAGCCAAGGCTCTTGCCACCCCCATAATGCCTTTTTTAGGCAAGGCTCAAAAGACAAACCCACCACCATAAATAGCTCAAGTAACAAAAAACTGAGGGTAATGCTACTCAATGCCAGAAGTCTAAACCTCAAAATGCATGCACTCGAGGCACTCCTCAGTATGGAGAAAATCCATATATGTGCAGTAACAGAAACCTGGTTTAAGGCTCCAGAGAGCACCCCAGCACTACCAGGCTACAACTCATACAATACATTTCGGCCACAGAACTCGGACCGAAATACAAAAGGTGGAGGCATATCCATATTCATCAAGGATACCCACACCTCCAGGTTAGTGGCACAGCACGATGCTTCAGAGATCATCCATGTGCAACTAACAACGGGCAAAACTGCAGTTCAAACTGTAGCTTGCTACAGATCACCCACCATGTCCCAGGACCACCATTCCACATTTCTGGAAACACTGGGAAATATAAAGGTCCTACCAAACACCCTAATATTAGATGATTTCAATTACCCTAACATTAATTGGGAGAACTACTCAAGTACTAACTCCCTTGCCCAAAATTTCCTAGAATTTATAAACTCAAATGCCCTGGATCAACTGGTCAAAACTCCCACCAGAGGTGACAACATATTGGACCTGGTGATCACCAACATGGGTGACTGGTGCTCCACACCGGAGGTCAACCCCTCACTGGTTAGATCTGACCATAAACAAATCACTTTGGATATCCACATTCCGCCCCCACCCCCGAACAAGGAAACCACTGTGAAAAACTTTTCAAAAGTAAACTTCATGTTACTTAAGACCGAGGTGGAGATCTTCAAAGCCCCCAAGCTAAAGGATAACATTGTCCAAGCTGCAAAATCCTTTACTAATGCATTCTACAGGCACCTACAAGAATGCATGGATTCTGCTATCCCAAGCAAAACCAAAACTCACTCCTCTAAAAAAAGGAAACCAGTCTGGTGGACTCCTGCCATAAACAAGCTATACAATAGAAGGAGGAAACTAATACAGAAAAGAGTAAAATCCCAAGAAGGGAAAACATCCCTGATCAGTATCAGCAAGAAACTATGATCCCTCATAAAATCATCCAAGACAAGTTTTGAAAGAAAAATTGCCAAGGACTCCAAATTTAACCGCAAGGCATTCTTTAGCTATGTCAAGAATCTAAGTGGCAATGCTCAGATCTGCTTGGAGTTAGTGCAGAATGGTACAAAATACACTGAACCGACCGATATTGCCAACATCCTGGCAGACAGGTTCAGCGCACCCCCCCCCTCTCACCCCCAAAAGGGCCCATAACCATACCAGAAGAATGTAGAGCTACTGAAATCACAGCCGCTCAGGTTAAAACAGCCCTCTCCAAAGCCAAAAACACAGCATCAATGGGACCGGATGGTGTCCCAGACTTCGTCCTACACGAGCTCAAAGACGAATTAACCCCTCACCTAAACACACTGTTCAAACTCAGCCTCTCCACAGGTTACATACCCATAGAGTGGTGCACAGCAACAGTTATTTTACTCCACAAAGGTGGAGCCACAACAGACCCCGGGAACTATCGCCCTATAAGCTTGACTAGCTTGGTCTGCAAGGCTATGGAGCACATCATTATGGAACTCATTAACAGAGACATTGGGAACCTCCAAACACTGGACCCTACCCAGTTCAGCTTTGTTAAGGGCAGATCATGCCTCCTAAACCTGGTGGATTTCTTTGAGACAGTTACCAAGGCTATAGACGAGGGAAAGGTGGTACACACAGCCTACCTAGACCTCGCAAAGGCCTTTGACACCATTCCCCATTCTGGTATTATAGACAAGCTCACCAGCCTGAACATAAACCCCTACCTCACAAGATGGGGTGCCAACTGGCTCACGGACAGAACCCACATGGTAAGAGTTGCGGGAGCTAGGTCTGACTCTAAACCGGTTACAAGTGGCGTTCCTCAGGGCTCAGTCCTAGGACCCCTCCTGTTTGACATATACTTCTCAGAGGTACAGGCAAGCACAGGAGGACTATGGCTGAAAAAGTTCGCAGATGACTGCAAACTAGGGGGTATAATTGACTCTCCAGCTGACACAGACATCATCCAAAAAGGTCTCACTGAGACGGACACCTGGTGTCAAAATCATGGCCTCAAGCTAAATGCCAAAAGGTGCATAGTCATCTCCTTTGGAAAAAAACAAAGTACCCACAAACTACCACATAGGTGGTAGTCCCCTAAATACGGAAGATGTAATAAGGGATCTGGGGACCCAAGTAGGTAGTAAACTCTCCTTTGATAATCACATTGCCAAAGTGGTTAGAAAATCCTTCTATGTGGCACACCTTATCACAAAAGGGTTCGCATCCAGATCAAAAAAGGTCATTGTGCCCCTCTACTCTTCACTCATCAGACCCATCATAGAGTACAATGACCCATTTGGGATGTATCTTACAAGACACCTGCAACAGCTGGAAAGACCACAGAAGTACCTCACCAAGAGGATCACTGGCCTCAAACAAATGCCCTAAGCAGCTCGACTGAAGAAACTCCAGCTGTACTCGGTTTCATACCGCCTAGTCAGAGGTGATCTCTGCCTGACATACAAGGCCATGTCCAACCCAGAACTGATGGACATGCTCCACCTAAAGAAAAGCTTATCCCCTCGAGCCACACGCTCTAGGGATCTAAACCTCACCACAACAAAAATAGGATGTGCTGGAGGGATAGATTCCTGTCACAGAGACTTCCCATGCTTTGGAACAAAATTTCAATCTACATTAGGCAGAGCTCCTTGCTAACACTCTTCAAGAGAAACCTTGACGAGTGGATGGGAAACAGAAGGTTTACCCCAGGGATCACTTCAGTGGCTCTGCTGGACAGAGGCGCAGGTAACTAATCAAAGGGAGCGGTGAAAGCCAACACATTCTGGCTAGGCTTATAAATGACTTCGGGCAGATAGCCTAGTACCTACCTATGAACCTATGAACCTATAGTTACTAGGCATCTCATCCAAAATAGGACACACTCAGGACTGCAGTACCACCACCCAGCAATTTATCTACTTGCTGTGGGAATAGAATCCACAGGCTTCTGCATCAAAAGCAAGCATGCAGCCTGTTGTGCTACTAACATTACTTTCAAAAACTATAGCACAATAATGGCAACCATTTGCTAAGCAAAACAGTTGCACATTGAAAACAGACAGCATGAGCAGCAGTAAACGTCCCTTGCCTTGAAGTTCACAATTCCTTAAAAATGCATTGAAGCTCACAATTACTTGAAAATGCACTGGAACTCACAATTCCTTGAAAATGCACTGAAACTCACATTTTTTAGTAGGTCAGTAGTTGGTGTAGAGGATTCAGACTCTTGTCTCCTCTAACCAAGGTACAGGGTTGAGCTTTAGCAAATTAAGTAACCTGCCATCCCTAACTGGGGCATAGGGCATTACACACACACACACACACACACACACACACACACACACACACACACACACACACACACACACACACACACACACACACACACACACAAACACACTACCTTACTGATGAAACTGTTATTCTTCACGTGCTTTCACTCTGGTTCTCATGTGCATAATTACTTTTCTCATTCAGCCTCTTAAGCAACCTGAATTACCTAATGTTAAATTGACTTCCAGCATTTGAAACACTTCAGTGTCAGCCAGCCCAGTCACAGCTCTGTCTCTGATTTGTTCATTTTTAGTTTGGACAAACATGCAATTTTCTGACAGTTCAAATAAGCACCTGAAAAAGTTCCATCAGATTTTTTTTTTACTTAAACATATGTGTAAAAACATATCCTTTAAAGAATAAAATTTTCTTTTGACACAAAACATTCACTGAGCTTATTACTGTCTCACTGTAACACTTCGGTGCTCAGAAAATAAAGATGAATTGTACTGTAATTTTCTTCCACTTTGCATACAAATTAAAGTGCTTACCTGGATTTCTTCACATTCTTTATCCAGTTTGGCCACATTTTGAAAACTTGTGCATCTGTGCCTCCATGATGGACAGGCAAATGGCTTTCTGAATTTGAATGTTTCTGGTGGGTTTAATTTGTCAATTTCAGTAAATTTTCAGTTATTTGTGCTAAAAGTCTTATAATCAGTAAAAGGACTCTATTCAGAGAAGGTGTCATAGAGAGAGGGGGTGAAGGGAACAGTGTATCCTGTGCATATGTTAAGTGTGACTGGGGGGGGGGGGGGTAGTTCCACAATGGGAAAATGAGCAGTGTGTCACAGAGAACAGAGGAGCACAGGATTGACAATGACCAATGTTACGGAAAGAGTAGTTCAACAATTATATAAAATATAAGTAGGCAGATTATTAAGAAAAATGCATTATTATTGCAATACACAAAAAAAGATAACCAAAATAGTACAGAAAGGCTGATGGTCAGTGTGGCACAGACCACAGAAGGCCACCGGATCACCACAAACTTTGCAGATGTTGCTCTGTTACTGTGTATTTTTAAATGTTATTGCTGAAGGGGATCATAATAGGTTTATTTTTTTTTGTGTGGAAGTGAGGGTTAGGGCGGGGTAGGTGAGATAGGGTTAGGGCGCGGGTGAGGTGTCTGTGTGATAGTGACGGACCTTAGGGTTAGGGTTTGGGTTAAGGTAAGTGGATAGTTAGTGGTGTATATATAGTTTAGTGTAGGGTTAGGTGCAAGAGTTTAGGTGTATGTGTGTGGATTGCTGTTTGTTTGGTGTGCTTGTGTTGTGAGTATGTATTTTGTAACAGCAAATTTTTTCCCTAGGAAAAAATTTGCTGTTCTGACTGTTCGATGTTTGAATTTTCGATTGATAGGGTTCGATATTAGAACACTCGATATTTTGAATGTTCGGTGTTTTAATATAGACCCGATTAATTACATAAATGATATGAGGTAGGCAGGGGAAGATTAATTATATAAGTGATATGGAATTGTCCTGCTTATGTTTTATGAAATATTGTTTTAGTGCTTTAAATTGCATTTTTGAATAAAAATATCTTGTATACTTTTCTTATTGAAGAGATCTCCAGTCAGTCTCTATGGATTGTATGTATCGGCAGTTGTCTGCAATAAAATAGTAACTACAGTAAGTCTGATATTTAACAGTGCTAATAACATTATGATGTTTGCAGATAACATGTTTAAGAACACCTTTACACATTGTCCAATGCAACTTCACCCAGCAGAACAAAACTCCAGCCCTGTTTACTAGCTAGGTTAATGTTCCCATGTAACAAACCTCTTATTCTCCATCTCTATCTCACACACCAGAGAGATATGGCCAAAACCTCCTTTCCCTCTGGGTTTATTTGCTGTCATGGTTACTAAAGGCTAAACCAATGTGTGTATTACCTTCCTGAATCTCCTAGGGTTTATTGCTGTTTAAGATCTCTGCTATGGTCAGTTTCAAATGCAGTTATTAAACTGTTGTAATACACCTTCCTGCAAATGGGTTTTCTTTTGTATTTTCTGTATGTATTTCATTAACATGATTTCATTGTAGTACTGAAAGATTGTGTATTTTAGAACAGTAAATTAAATAGCATAACTTAGAATAGAGTTATTGATTTGGCTTTTTGGTTGTCCTCAAGCAATTCAGCTGGTTTGAAATGAATTGTCTTGATTTGGCTTTCACTTTAGAATGATACAGCAATACCTTTTTCCTCATCCCTCAAAACTTTACCTGCATTCAGGTGGAAGAGAAACAACAGGATCAACATTTCCCTGGTTACTCTTGGAATAACTGCTCTGGTCACAATTCCTTATATAGTACACTGTCAGAAGTACTGGGGGAGCCAATGGCTGTAACTAAGGAAGTAATACTTTTGCGCTAGGATACAGGATCCAAAATGCCTAAGTGTAGTAAGGCCTTATTAAGTTTAATTTTGTTCACTGCCAAAAAAACAATTGCTAGAAAATGGAAATCAAAATCTAAACCAAAATCGAAATCTAAACCAACTGTATTTGAAGTATTAAATGTTGTAAAAGTGATAAAAGAACTGGAAAAAGGATCTTTAGAAAGGGGAAGGGGAATATTACATAGAAATAAATGGAAATTGTGGGAACAATACATGCAGAATAATGATCAGGAGTAGGAGTGAGATTTAATGGAAGGCAGCAATTGAGCAATTTATGTAATGTTGGACTGAAAGACAATTGTTATAAAAAAGAAAGAAAACATACAATGTATAATGTGTCTAAATGGAAAAAATGTTAATATGCTATGCGTTTTCTGTCTTTTCTAATTTCTCCAAATCTTTTGGGTTTCTAATACCATGAAGGGAATGGACCACATTCCTAACTCAAAGTATGTCAAAACTAATAACTCCCCTTGACTACAGAAAACCACTAGGGACCAAATGAAAACCAGGGACAAAGCTTGGGAACACTGGCGCCTAACAAAAACACCCAATGATAGACAATACTTCCTGGAACTACGTAATAAGGTAAAAAACAAATAAAAATAGACAAAGCACGTTACTATCAGAACTCCATAAACTTGTCCAACCACACCCGAAGACAATTCTGGTCCACAATTAACTCTATCCTCAATCCAGGCAAAGTAAACACCCCCTCCACCATCTATCTCTCCCTCCTCCTGCAGTATAGCTGAATCCTTCAACAAACATTTCAAAGAAACCACTCTATCTCTTATCAAACAACACTTCTCTACACCAGTTTCCCTCACACCAAACACCAGTCCACCCCACCCTGTTTCTCTCCAGTACCCACCTCCTTCATAAAAAGATTCCTGATAAAACTCAAACCCACCAGTCTAGCAGCTGACAACCTCCTTACCGAATATCTAAAAATAACCTCTGAAGTCCTAGCATACCCTATTTCCATATTAATCAACCGCTCCATAGCAGAATCCCATGTACCTTCTTTATAAAAAATATCCCACATCATTCCCCTCCATAAAGGTGGCCCCTCCACCGTTCTCTCCAATTATGGCCCCATTGCCATCCTCTCTCCCCTCTCCAAGATACTAGAAAAATGTGTCAACACTCACGTCTCTAACAAAATCCTAACCAATAACCTCCTCTGTAATACCCAACATGGCTTCATGACATATCACAGCACAACCACTTCCCTAGTCTCCTTCACTAACACCATCCTACATCACAGAAATAATGGCCTATTCACCTCAGCTGTATTTCTAGATCTATCTAAGGCCTTCAACATTGTTTCACATGAACTATTACTCTCCACTCTATCCAATCTTTCTTTCTTTCTCCAAACCAGCCACCAACTGGTTCCACAGCTACCTCCATAACCGCCAGCAATCAGTTGTCTGGGAAAACAACCTCTCCCCTCGTCTACCAGTTACCCTAGGTGTCCCTCAAGGATCCCTCCTCGGCCCCCTTCTATTCTCCCTTTTCACTAACAACTTGCACACTGCCAACAAACAAGCATCTCTCATTCAGTACGCTGACAATTCCACCCTCATCTGCTCTGCCCCCACCTTACCAGAACTCCAACAGATCACACAGGACTCATTCTCATCCATAGAAAACTGGTTATCTAACTCCCAGCTCCTACCTAACCCCAAAAGACCAAACTACTCATCTTCCAACCATCCAAAACTACCCCAAACCCCCTCCCCATTTCAATATATCTGCCAAAGATAATACCTCTAGCTCTCCATCAGCTCACACCAAACTACTCAGTGTGGAGATAGACAACAATCTCAAATTCGATACCCACATTTCTGTCACAGTACAAAAAGTACACAAAAAATGTGGTGCCTTATATAGAAACAACAATACCTCACCAAAACTGCTAGAATCTCTATTGTCAATTCCCAACTAATCACCTATGCATCTCCAATACTTACTAATCTTAGACAATCAGAATTAAACAAACTAGAGACATGCTACAACAAAACCACAAAATTTGCCACTGGTGCTCCCTACCGCAGCCACCACTGTGTCTCCCTTAGACAACTAGACTGGCTCGAGCTCCCATAACTCCTTCATCTGAATCAACTCTCCTTTGCCCACAAACTTTTAAACCACCCACTCAAAATCCCATCACTTCAAACACTTCTCCAACCGTACCACTCCTCCAGACCCCTACGATCCAGCAACAAAAATCTCCTCCAAATCACCAAAGCCAAAAACTCAGCAGGAGAAGCCATATTCTCTTGTGCCATATCCAAACTTTGGAACAACCTCCCCCTAGCCATCACTACCCAAACTTCCAGCAGTCACTTCAAGACTGCACTTAAATCGCACCTAAGTATTCACTGGCTCTATCCGTGCCCAAATCCTGACTAAATATTCTAGCCCCTTCTGCTCTCTTTGCTCTCAGCCCCTCATTGATCTAGCAGACTTAATGAGCATATACTACTTCTCTGATTAGTACACATCAGCCTATTACTATTGTATACTGAGTTTGTAGCCTACTAGTACTGTGCAATTCTAAGCTGTTTTATGCTACTGCATACTGAGTTTTTAACCTACTAGTACTGTGTAATGCTAAGCTATTCTCTGTTTAAAACTATGACAGTCTTATTGTTTTAATTTTTATTTTCTGTCAGCTATAAATGTACCAAATGCTTTGCTGTACTATATGTCATCAACCTACAATTCAGTGTCTACTACACATGTAAAATCTGTGGAGCTTTTCTTCCCGGGCCTCTGCTGAAAAAGGACCTGTGTCCAGATGGAATTTCCCAGTAAACAAATGTAAATAAATAAAATAAATAAATGTTTAAAGTTCATGAAATTAGTATTGCTTCAGTCTTTGATGTCAGCCAAAAGTGCTCTTCCCAGCACCCGCAATGGACCCAGTAATGACTCCTGCAATTCGTACGGGGTTACATGGATTGGTAACATACCTAAATATGATTGTAAATTCTTTTTATAAGACCCGTTGCTCCTGCTACTATTGGAACTGTCTGGCTATCTTTCTTCCACATTGCTCTCGTTTCTGCCTGCAGATCCTGGTATTTTATGACTTTGTGTCTGTCTGTATGCAAGACACTATAGTCACTGGGTGTAGTGATTTCAATTATCAGTGCTACTTTTGTCTCCTTTTCGTGAACCACTATATCCAGTTTTCTAGCATCTATCTTTTGAACTGTTGGTAATGGGTGATCCCATGTGATATAAAATTCATCATTTTCTATGATGCTTTGTGGCTCATGTTTCCAGTGTTTTACAGCAAATTTGATACCATAATGTTTGCAAGATCCCCAGTGCAACAGTCTTGCCACATTGTTATGCATTTCAGTATACTGTCCTACAGGTGTGTGACTGTTTTCAATTCTGTTTTACAAAACCTACATTTGTCTGTTTCTCCCACATGTTCAATGGACTTTGTAAACCAGCATGTATGTAGCCCACTATTTTGAACTGCCAATATTAACCTTTCATTTCTTGGTTTGAATTCACCTCTCCTTAATCATTCCTGCATTTGTTCCTGATCAACATGAGGCTCTTCCAGAAGTTTTCTATACTTGCAACTATATTTATGTTTTTTCCACATTTCTTGCCTTCTCATCTGGTCCTTCACCTTATATTCTTTCTTTTGTTTTTTGGCACATTCAGTTGCTGCCTGGTTTTTATCTACTTTTGGTTTGATTTCCATTCCTGCTTGACGTCGATATGATTCTGCTAAATTAAGCAGAGAAGTCATCTTAGATTTATTCTCATCATGCTTCAAAACTTTCACTAAATTTTGATCTTGTAAGGTCAGTAGATATGTGTGGAGTCCAACGACTGCAGATCTATACATGTAATTAATTTCAAGGAAGTCCATTCCTCCTTTGGAATGGGGAATACATAATCTTGGTATACACTGATTTTTATAAATCAGTTGGTGAGCATAAAGCATCCTTTTTGTTTTAATATCTAATCTATCCAACACTTTTTGGGGCCAGTCAATCACTCCAAAACTGTACATTAGGACAGGAAGAGCAGATTGCTTTATAGCTTGGATCTTGTTCCTAGATGCCAACCCTGTTATCAGGATTAATTTAAGTCTTCCTTACTGAGTTTTATTCACATTTGTTCATGTTTTATTGCTGATCCTTCATCAATTCCCAAGTATTTATACACTCCCTCTTGCTCAAGTTCTTTTATATCACATTCTTGTCGCAAACTGATGTTTTCCTGGTGCTGCAGTTTTCCTGCTTTAAAAGTTGCTTTTGCACATTTATTAAGACCAAATGACATTCTAATATCATCTGAAAAGTTTTTTGACAACCTAGCTGTGCTTTCAGTTCCTCATCTGATGAGCTATACAGTTTTTTTTATCATCAAAAAGAGAAGAGAAGAGAATTTATCTGTGTGTTTTCTAGTTTCAAATTGTGTCCATGGCCTAAGCTGTTAAAAAAAAAAAGTAAAATGCTAAATGGAGCAGAAGCAGAAGCAACAGTGACAAAAAAATCACCCTGAATATCCCCCCTTTGAATTTTTATCCAATAATCTGTCATTTATCATAGTGTAATTTGGTGTTGGTCTGCCATTGTTTTCATTGTTGCATCAATCAATTAGTGTCGGGTATGCATTTTTAAGCACTTTTATCCATTTATTTGGGAATGAATGTGGGATACTTTTTTGTTTTTTCCTAATCCTTGCCATGCCATATATCTTCCTACTTTTATACAGTTATCCTATATTATTTTAACAACAAAAATGATCCCTTTGGGGTATTTTTTTTTTTTTTTATTTTTTTTTTTGTGTTGCCATAATTGTTTTTTCTTCTCTTCAAAATTTCTATAAACTGTTTTATAAACTCTGTATGCGTTAATATGTCATTTGTATTGTATGTTATTTGGCTATAATTTTTATGGGTTCTATATGGTTCACTCTTAAGTAAGAGCATTGTTTAAGAGCATTGTTTTCACTGTGTAGTTGGTGTGGGGTGTGTATATAAATAGTCATGGCTAAATCCTCGTGCAAAGATGTTAATACTTTTAACCAAAAATTAGGTACTGCATCTGGGCCTGGGTTTTCCCAGTTAGGCTTTTCTTTTTCTTGTTTCTTGTTCACTCTCTCCTATTTATTTCATCATTCCATTTCTATATCCTTTTCTTTTTTACTCTTCTTTTTTTTCTTTTTCTCTCCATTAAGCATTACATATGTTCCACACAGGATTTTCATAGGTACTTCTCCAAAATATATCCTACTTCCTCTTTTTTTCTTTTGGTCTTTCACTTTTTTTACTTATTCTTTATAAAACTTTTTGGGTCATCAATTTTTTGCTTTATTTTGTACTTTTGTTATTTTCCCTAATATTTATCTCTCTATCTCCACAAAGTTAAGTTTTACCATTATTTAAGATTTTTTTTAGTTTATTATTTTTATAGAAAATGATCTGCCCCTGTCACAATAATCTATCTTAATGTATTTTTTTTACTTTATTATTCCTCTTATTATTTTCTTCTATCTTTTCCTGTCTTTAATCTTCTGACACTCTTGTCTTAATTGCTTTATAGTGGTATTTGATTTCTCCCCTTCCTTTCCCTCACTACCCTGTGTTCTTGTGGTAGAACGTTATCAGTTATTAATTTAACAACACAGTAATATATCCTGTTTACTTCTGTTATATAACATGGATGTCTATGGACAGTCCTAATTACTGCATTCATTTGTTTCATCAGACTTCTTACATTTTGGGTTTTATTGACCTTCTGCGGTTTATTTTCAGTTTATTTTCTATACATGTCTATTAAATCAAGTAACTCTTCTCTTAGCTCATTTTCTTCCAAACTGAAGGCACATCCCTTGTTTTCCATTTCCTGCGGGCACTCTATAGAAAGTTCTATAGCAACTTCCTGTGGCACATTCTCTTCAATTTCATCCTGTGTCATCTGTTGCTCTGTCATATAGGAACTCACTGGCCTATCACTCCTCAACATTGACTGCATCAGAGTTTCCACAGTTTCCTGTTCCTTTCCCTTGCTGTCTAGCTTCAAGTGAACGTTATACTGGTTTCCTGTAGAAGGCTCCAAAATATTGTGATATGGCACCTGACCAATTGCTTCCTGTTCCACTGGTTTCCCCTTAATTTGGATATCCATTGCTCTATCCTGTTGTGGTGCTTTCTGCATTCAATTTTCTACACTGAATCCTTCTCTTTGCAGCTGCTTCATAACCTCAATTTCTATTTCTTTGACTTCTTCATTACTAATCTCTTTTTTGACTTTTCCTCTTAGTCTTCTTATTTTTTGTATTGTAATGTTTTCCACATCCGGATTCCTTTGCCTGTATTTCTCTTCAAATATTTCTGGTGCTGCTCTTTTTGTATTAGTTTTGCTTTTGCCTTTGCATAAATATTACACCATATTAAATCTCTTTTCCTTTCCCCTGTCCATATTTCTTCTTCACATGTCTCCTGATCTTCTTGCTTTTCCTTATTCTGGGGACTCACTCCATCAGGCTGTGATGTAGTCTGTGTTAGACCTTCTACATTAAATCCTTCACTTCGCAGGCACTCCATAACTTCAACTTCTATTTCTTTAACTTCTGCTTTACTAATCATCTTTTCCACATTACCATTGTTGTCATATTAATTTTTTATGTGAAATGTTCCGTATCTGGATGCCTTTGCCTGTATTTCTCTTTGAATATCTTTGAGACTGCATTTTCTATATTAGTTAACTTGGCTTCCTCCCTTTTATAAATATTGCACCATATCAAATCTCTCTTTCTTTCCCATGTCCATATTTCTTGTTTATATTTTTCAAATACCTCTAGGTTTTGTTGTTTATATTTTCACACTTCCTCAGATGCTTCTTTTTCCAAACAGATCAAAGTTTCTTGATCTATATACTGTTTTTCAAAAATTTGTTGTATTAATGAATGGAATTTTTTATTTGAAGCTTCTGACAGTTTTTCCTGCGGAAGTATTTTTCTTTCATCTAATTTCTATCTTAATCTTTTTGTATATCTTGTGTCTGGAAATTCTGGGCTTTTTACATAATAGTAACAAGACATAATTTCTTTCTTATCCTCAATAGTCCACTCTATTGTCTTCATGGCTCTTCTTTGGCCTATCAATTTTTGTGATTTTTGTGGACTGCTACTTCCTTCTACAACAGGGGGCCCATCCTCCCCCTGGGCCTGGCCCCATTGTAGGAATGTTTCCCTATTTTGAGGATTCTACACTGTCATTTTTTCCAGTCCTGGCACCAGTGTGCCTACCAGGATTGGGCACTTTTTTATCCTGGGTTTTGTGCACCCAGCTATTTTTTTGTTAGTGTATGTGTGCCTATGTCTTAAGTGATAATTTAATAAAGGTGTTTTAAAAAAAGGAATAAATGCTCTAATCTCTCTCTCACACACACACACACACACACACACACACACACACACACACACACACACACACACACATACATGCAGGTATCATCTGTCCCCGCAAGATTTAAGTTAGTGCCTGTCTTCAAGCTGTGATGATTTGTGTTACTATGGGTTTGTTACTTTGATCTGCAGTGTGATGAGCTGTAGCTCAACAAAATGTCTTAATCTGTATCTGTCTAGTGTACGTGATGACTTGATTACTGGTAAATTTAAAGTCACAACAATGAATGCAACTCCTGAACTGTTAAAATGTTAAAACTTTACAATGTTGCACTCAAAATACCTGCTAACAGCATACATGCACTACATATGTATACTGTGCCAGTACACAGCCTGTCACTGAAGAGTATCACAATCCTGTTAGTGAAACTCTGAAATGAGTGCTAATATGGGTCCGTCGGGGGCTGGGGGGAACAGGTCCAGCTCTATACTCATGTAGGGGAGTTGGTATTTTGATGTCAACATTTTAATATTTCAACACTGTACCTTTAGTATATTGTTTTTCAATAAGTTTACATGGATCTATATTTTTATTTTATTTATTTTATTTTGCTTTTGCTTAGCAGATTGGCCAAAAAAACATTTTCAGTGGTGGCCTGGGGAGAAAAGTTCCAGCATATTGTAAAGATTTTTAAACAGATATTCAGTGCTATGCATGTACAAATATTAAGTAATACACATTAATAATTGCACATTAATTTGCTAATTAGACTACATTCATATGAAACAAAGGTAACTATTACAGTATAAATGATACTTATGCATTAGTAGATGTTGAACATTGATCATTTGAAGAGGTGTGCTAGTGGATTTGTTAAATTGATGTTAGATCATGCGATTAGTCCTTAGGAATTAAAGAAATGGTGGTGAGGGAAGGAACTTGGTAGAAAATGTTAATACTGTAGCTAAGAGTTGGGGTGCAAAGCAGGTTCAGGTAGAGAATGTTAATACTATAATTAAGAGGTGGGGTGCAAAGCAGGAGCAGAACCAATTATATATATATATAAACTATCATATTACAAATATAGAGGAGGGGGAAAGCAGCATAATAAAATGATGCAAATAGCTGGGAGATGCAAGTAAAACTATTCAGATACTGGTGAAGAGTGGTTGTGGGACATAGGATTCTGAATGAAGAGAAATGGTTTGATGATATGGCAAGCTAAAGATAACAGAGGCAGTCTTCCTAGAGATCCAAGAGTAGAGCCATTGTTTTGATAGGTAAACTTTTACTTGTACCTTAAATGAGTTTGCAGTGGGATGTGGTTTCATAGTTCACTGTTTGAATAAAGAGTGTTACTTGCAGTTTTAGATAATTGGTTATAGTGGTTAGTGATTTTTCACTACAGCGTATAATTCTGTTAGGGGAGTAGTGTTGTATTATGTTAGTCATTGCTGGGCAATTTTCTGGCTTATAGAGAAGTTCGTATATTGCAGTTAGCTGAGAAAGAAATGGGTTTCATGGTAGTTTTAACCAGTTTACTTCTCTAAAGGTTAATCAATGGTGTGTTCTTTTGTTATAGTTTACTGCAAAATCAGCTATTTTGTTATAAAACCAAAAAAAAAAAAAAAAACAGGGATGCTTTATAGAGTCAAAAAATTTCTCACCAACGCAACTAAAAGTGCACTTGTCACTACTTCCCTCTTCCCCTCGCTACTTTATGGTACTCTTACTAACCTCTAGGTGTCACAAAAAGCAGTAAAAAGCATAAATTGGTTAGAACTACCCCATCAACTAGCATATTCACAGCTTCTCACCATCTATAACATTATCCAGCATTCACCTCCTTGTCTAACACTTAAGTGCCATTCTACACAACTGTGCTCCCACTCGGTCATTATGATCCAATGACCAAACACTCCTCTCTCTCCACAAACCTATCAAATCTGCTGGACATAATCTGTACTCATACCATGTTGCTAAGGCCTGGAACTCCTTACCTGTATCCGTCAGGTCAACCTCCTCCCTTCTACTTCTTTAAAATCATTCTGCAAGACTTCCTAGCCAAAATGTAGCTCTGTTCTTGTTTAACCCCAGGATAAACTATATCCCTAAATATGAACAAGCACCTATTCATGCCTTTCACCTCCTTACTCTCCCGTCTTCACTCTTCCTTACTTCAATTTCTCTCCCAGCTCTCTGTCTAAATATACCATAACCCTGGTTTTCTGTGACATCATATCGTAATTCCTGTTTGTACTATACTAACTTAACTTTAATTTCTCTAAACTGGCTAAAATTTCTCTAAATATTAAATCATTGTCATATAGGTTGCATCTATTTTTAACAAATGTTTCCCATTAGTTCTAATTTGATATACTTATTTAAATTGTAGCTGTTTTGTATTAGGTTTGAACATTGTAAAATTATTGTTCTTAAAATGTTTATGTAACATTTTGGAGCTTTTCTCCCCAAGCCTCCACTAAAAATGGGTACCTACTCAGTCAGACATTCCTAGTAATCAAATGTCAATAAATAAACAAATATTCACCAGGTAGATTGCCAGGGACAGTTGTAGAAGGCTTTAATATGTAGTTTTTTGTGGTATTTGTGGGAACTGGTTAGAAGGAGAAATGTTGAAGGAAGACTGTACTGTCTCTATAAAGCGGGTATGGAATTGGTTGGCTATGGTATCACTGTATTTCTTTGTATTTGGTGTTTGCTGTGTAGCATGTCCAGGATATAACAGTTTATTGATTGTGGCACAGAACAATTTTGGATTATTAGTGTATGTATGTTTTGACTGGTTGGGTAATAAGCATTTTCATCACTGGTGATAAGTTGTTTTGTTAGGTTTCTTGGTTGTCTATATGCTGCTAAAGTGGGAGCTGTATTATTTTCTGTCCAGACCTTCCAAGCTTTGTCTCTTTGTTTCATGAGTTGGTTTAGTTGTAAAGGATAGCCATGGGGCAGTGCTGGCTTTGACTTTTTTTTATTCTGAGGGGTGATGGTACATTTAGAAAACCTAGGAAAGATTTTATTGAACTCAGAGACAGCATTGTCTTTAGTGACTCCAAATTAAGGAGAAGTAGGACATTAACAAAAGTATCTTCCTGAAAAGTAATATGTTTTCTTACCACACTGTAGTGATGTTTTTGGAACTGTTGCTTTGATTTTTTATGGTGTTGATTGGAAGGTGATCTCTTATGCTGACTGACAGAGTTCTATGAGTTGATATTTTATTTGCAGTGGATGTTAGAATCCAATTGAGGGTTGATTGTCTGGCTGCGACTGTATTATATATAGTTGGTGTGGTTATAAGTTGTGTGAACATGTACAAATGTATATTATTGGTTGGATTTTCAGATTATATGGTTTGCCATTCTATATTAACATCACCCAATATTATGGCTTCATGAGAGATATTTGAAGAGTCCCAGCACAGAATATCTTCTACTGTTATACCATTGGTTTCTGGGGGTATGCATATTGCCATGATTGCAATTGCCTTGTGAGTGTTCAGTTTTAGCATGGTTAGTAGGATTTCTGAGTTAAAAATGTTGGCAGGATATCAGGGAAAGGAAAGATATCTCATGTGTTTTTGTAGAAAATAGCAACACCCCCAGCTTTGGCTCTGTCTAACGTTATACCCTTGCAGGACAATTTCCTCATCTTTGTTTCCTGGTAAAGACAGGTTTCTGTGGCAACTAAGGTATCTGGTGTGTGTAGTACTATCCATGTATGCACTTCAGAGAGTTTGTTATAAACACTTCAAAAGTTGGTAATATTATATGAAGCCTAGGGTGGGACTGTAGGTGAGGTAGAAGTGATAAAGGAGCTAATGGGGATATGTAGACTGGTGCCTGAATATGATGAGTTGGGCCTGGGTTTGGGTGGATGTCATTGCTATATATATGGTCAAGGAGTAATGATGGTATGTGTAGAGGCATGTTTGGTTAATTCTATGATTAGCACCCAATTTATGAGTAATTCACTGTTGCTTTGGATAAATGTACTTGAACAGTAGGATATAGGAGTGCTGATATAGAGAGGGTGTTTTTGGGAGATGAGGTTCAGAAATATTTAGATGAGGGGTCACAATAGAAGAGTTTTGTTGATATTTTGAGGGTAATGTATGTCACTAGGATATTAAGTGTGCAAGTAGAAAAAGTGGTACCAGTATAAGGAATTACATGGGCACCGGGAGGATGGCATAATGGTTAATGTGTTTACCTTACGGACAAAAGGTGCAGGGTTTGGTTCTCACATGGGGTAATTGGCTAGGCTTGAAATTGCTCACAAGGGCTGTTAGCCTAGTTCTAATCTATGAATGTATGAGAAACAGAGGGTTTTGAAGATCAGATGTGTGTGTGTGTGTGTGTGTATATATATATACTTATATATATGTGTGTGTGTGTGTGTGTGTGTGTGTGTGTGTGTGTGTGTGTAGCATTTCATCAAAGTAGCTTTGATTATGTTGTGCCGAAAGTTTTCACAAAATGGCTTTTCTGTCAAATAGATTTGAATGCAGGTACATTTTACTGAATAGCCATTTTGGACTTCAGTAAAAGTTACCTATGAAATGATACACTGTGTGTTATTGTGTGTGTGTGTGTGTGTGTGTGTGTGTGTGTGTGTGTGTGTGTGTGTGTGTGTGTGTGTGTGTGTGTGTGTGTTGCCCCTCAGCAAAGTTATTCAGCTGCATGGATGGACAGAGTTATTTGACAAAATGCTTTTAAGTTATCAAATGTTTTGTCTTTTTTCACTATTGGACTTCAGTCAAAGTTACCTTCGATGAAATGATACACTGTGTGTGTGTGTGTGTGTGTGTGTGTGTGTGTGTGTCTGTGTGTGTGTGTGTGTGTGTGTGTGTGTGTGTGTGTGTGTGTGTGTGTGTATATATATATATATATATATATAGATATATATATATATATATATATATATATATATATATATATATGTAAACATAAGCACACGTATATGTTTTTGAGAGAGAAATATGTGTTTGATGTGATGAATTTAATAACTGAGTGATGTAACAAACTGTTACATTCAGAGGCATCTATTCATAGCAAACTTTAATTTAGTTAATACGTTGCTACCAACTTGTATATGCTTGCACCTGCTAAACTACTTGAGACTATTTGCATCTTCAAACAAATCTACAATTCTGTATTTATGTCTTACAGTATGGTTTGGTTCAGTAGAGGGTTGCCCCCATAAGAGTTAGCTCACTTAAAGAGATCTATCCTTAGTACCAAATATGTCAATCAAGTGGGACCATAGAACTACATTAATCAATAGGGACATGCACTTGAAACTATGAAGGCCATTATGGTGAACCCAGAAAACAGCAAGCTGGTTATCCAAGGAGCAAATGACTCACTGGGTGAGATGTCCTTAGTGCCAAAGAGGGCAGTCAAATGAGACCCTGGAAGTGCAATACTCAATAAGTACACACAGTATTAGTTCTGGTACTCCCACCACAATTTCTTTAGCATATATAAATGATCAAGAATGGTTCCAACAGGCTGAAATATAGATATTTGTAGGAAACATTAGGCCATTACAACCCTGGTAATGGTTTAAAGGTTTAATAAAGTCCACAGGGACTACCAGGTCTCTGGGATTTTGATGGGACTCCATAGTGAGGTGCAGTGGCATGGATTTTTGTACCCTCTCACCCATCTCAATCACCTTTTCCTCCTAATGTAGATGATCTTATATATTGCCACAGACTTCACTTTCTTTAGAAACAGTCCATTTAGCATAAGACATGAGGTGGATAATCAGCCACAAGCAACAGATCCTGCCCCACAAGTAGAGGGTTGCTTTTTGGTGCTGGTAGGTATAGTAGCTTCAAGTCTCACTAGTTACCATATTCTTATTTTGGGAAGGCTTAATCTTGCTCTTGTTTTTGAAATGCTCATGTTACACCAGTTTCAGATTTTCAATGACACCTTATTCAGAACCTTCCTCACCCACACATTTCATTGGCTGTTCATAGAATTATTCCAATGATCAAAAGATCCGATGTTGTCATGTTTATTCATTCCTCAACAAATGGGTTTGGATCTGACCCTTGGATCTGACTTGGCCCCATTTTCCAGCTCATGGAATACTGAAACTTTCAAACTCCTCCCTTACCCATAATGCACAAGTCCACTACCATACCTCAAATCTCAGTTGCTGCCTTTGTGTACGGACGTGGTTGCTGTTAGGTCTCAAGCAGTAGTAAATTTTTGTGAGCAAAAGTAGAAATTTCTTTGTTTATCTTTTTACCTTTCTCTTAGTAAAGTTTTTCTAAGTATTCTCCATTGCCTTTCCTATACTTTTTACTGTATTTCTACAATACCATAATTGGTATTGTATTGCCTTTTTTCTCTCTTATACCTTTAAGGGATTTCCTTCTATTACCATTTTTGGTAATAGTTTCTCTTTATCTTTTGCTATCTATTTTAAAAAATTATTACAATATTCCTTTCTCTTTAGTTTTTTACAATAGGTATGGCTGAGAAACCCTCCAGTTTTAAAAAATGTACATCCTATGGCCATAAAATTCCATTACTGGATGCACACGCTATGTATGTTTATTGTTTAGGTCTGGCTTGCTTGCATTCTGCCTGTGATATTTATAAGGTCTTTAACCATAGGGCCCTTATTGACCACAGAAATAAACTAATTTTGGGAGGATTACTTCCTTCAAAATCCTCCTATTCAGCATCTGGGGCTCAAACCCCTAAGAAATATGGCATTTTCTGGACCCTACAAGTTCTTCAGCACCAGGTTTGGAACTAGAAATTTCAAAATCTTTGAATCTGATCTCTTTGGATCCAAAGAAAAAATCCCCACAGTTCAACTACTTGGGATCCAAAAACAATGACTAAAGCTTCATATCCATCCCCCTCAGATCTGAAGAAGCAGAAGGATAAGTCACCTCAGATCCAATCTCCTCCAAGCCTAAATCCGGTATCTTCTCTTCTCCCATCTTCTTTTCTGGAAAGGCATCGTCATTCTAGGGCTTCATCAATAGCTTCTTCATCTCATTCCTCCAGATGCCTGACGGAAGCAGATGTGGACAAAATGATGAGGAAATTCCTCTCAACAAAAACTGAAATGGGGGTTTTCCTGGCACCTACCCCATCAGGTCCGGAAACCTTCATGAGTACTACTCTGCCTATTTTGTTTCCTTCTTCAATCTGGCCTTTGGTTTTGGAGAAGTTGGATCTAAGAATCTTGAATCTGTCAGTATTGGATCCAAAGATCATTGCATTGCTGATACCATATTTGAGTGAACCAGCTCCAAGCATGTCAGAGCCAGATGATTCTTGGAGTTGTAGCATTGGCACAGGATCTGAGGCCTTGGAGCCTCAGTGCTGGACAGCTCAGCTCTAACCTCTGCCTTGAGTGGGTTGCCTTTGGGTCAGAAGGTCTGGAAGCATGCCTTCTTGGAGTTATCAGACTCTTTCTCTCCAAGGCATTCTGCTTTCGAAGTAGTGGAGAGAGTTTTCTCTGCTCCAAGAGAAAGGATGCATAAATCCTCCTCCGCTCCTACATCTCAGACCCCCTTGGAATGTCCCCTTGTGTTTATGTCTTAAGCCTCAACTTCCTGCATCACATGGACAGCCAGCCCGTAGTCTCTGGGATACCTAGCAGGGTATATTGATATCTACTGATACTTGTCTGAAATATCCCGTCGAAGAAATTCCTAGGAAGAGAAAGTGCAAAAGGAGGCACTTAGACTCTCCTTAAGAGTCTATCATGGAGGATACTGATTTTGATGAGGGGGAAGGGTCCCGAAGACAACCACCTGATGTCTCCTTTGGAGACATAATAGAGATCTTCAAGAAAAGGGGTGGCTGGTCTGCTAACAACCCTTCCCAAGAGGAATCAGTATTCCTGGAAGCCTTTGGGGCTAGTCCATCTCTCCTGGGTGACTCTGCCCTCCACTGAGCTCATTGATTTGATCTCTCAACAGGAGTGGAAGGAAGCTTATTCCATTCAGCCGATCTTCAAGAGACCATACAGTATCCTGGTACCACCTAAGAATAGGGAATTTTGGAGCAAAAGAGTACCAGTTGATGCCATGGTCATAGTGGCAGCCACAAAAAAGGAACTTGCAGAAAAAGGTTCTTCTGTTCAACCCCTTAAGAGGGAGTCTAGGGGGCTGGACAGATTCGGGAAGTGTGTATATGCATCAGTGACTTTTGCACTTCGGTTGCTGAATTATTTGGCACATTTTACCAGCCTTTTAAAGAACTTACCAAATGCTTCTCTGGGACCTTTACTTCTGAGGCAGGGAGCTCAATTGCCACATTTGGCTACCCTACAGTCTATTTCAAATTTGTCCACAAGGCTCATCTTGCAACTAAAGGTACCTCAAGGGCGGTAGGTTCAGGCATTTCCATTAGAAGGCATGCCGGGATGCGCCTGTGTGATTTCATGGAGCCCTTCAAGTCTTCCTTTGTCAATGCTCTCTTTGTCAGAAGTTCTTTACTTGGCCCCAAAATTCAAAGACACACTATCCAGGTGTGAGCAGGAAGGTAAAAAAAAAAACTGTCTGCTGTGGGCATAGATTTTTCTACTCCTCAAAGGACCTTTTCTGGGAATCAACAAGTTGGTTGAAAAATGTGGTCCAGAAAGTCCCAGGTTCCCTTCAAAGATTCACTTGGAGACAGTTGCCCCAGGGGCAGACTCAAAAGGAAGATGCCACTCACAAAGCAGAGAAGGCCCACAAAACCAAGGGTTTAGAGATACTTTCTCTGACAGATCTTACCAGCGCTCCTGAAAGGAGGCCCAATTTTCTGCCTCTGGAGGCAGTCAGGTTGTTTATCCCTGCACCAGAGAGATTGAAAATGGATTTTAACTAAATTCTAAAAATAATTTAACCATCCCTGACTACATATAGCACTGACAATACCCAATTTCAAATAAAAATGTAGTTAGAAACCTGGTAACCTAGGTAGATAATACCCGTTCCATTGATTACCGTGCAGCAAAGGTTGTCAGGAAATCCTTCTTCTTGGCACAGCTAATTGCCAAGGCAATATCCACATCTAAAGAAGTTGTTGTCCCCTTGTATTTAGCAGTTGTCAGACCAGTTATAGAATACAATTCCTCCTTTGAGATGTACCTCACCAGACATATCAAACAGTTGAAAAGATCCCAGAGATTCCAAGCAACGAAAATCATAGGGTTAAAATCCTTACACTACCAGAAAAAAATATTCTGCCTGTTTTCTGTGTTTTACAGGCTCCTCAGTGGTGACCTCTGTCTTCCCTTCTGAATAATCAGTGACCCAATAGTCCAGGATTTGTTGTACCTTCACAAATCAAACAAGTCTCGCAAGTACCAGAACAGGGAATTTAAACAGACCAGCTTATAAATGCCTGGTCTTTAATGTCCTGTTTGGATACAGGATGTCATTATTCTTTTGGGAAATCTTGGCTAGCCTTAGAAAGGCTCCCCGAGTTGTTAGCCTAGGAATAATCTATGAATCTATGAATCTATGAAATCTGCTTCAACAGTTCAATAAAACAATGTGGAGAAACATATTTATTCCTCAGCATCTCGCTCACCTCTGAAATAAACATCTCCTGTAGAGAAAGCAGTATAATATACTAACTTCCATCAACTAGCACCTGGATTATCGGTTAAGTATTCAGAAATTCATTTCCATTAGATGTGAGGTACAGCCAAAGATGGGAACTGGCAGGGTGTAATGGTTGCAAGACTCAGTAACCTTGAGCTTCCTATGATTCCTACGACTCCTGTTAACAATTTCTTGATCAGGGAAAATGTGCAGCCAAACCATGATCCCATCTAGTGGCTCACTTGTGGACTGAGACTAGAACAACTAAACGCCCACAGCATTTTTAATGTAGATATCTATGCCATGACTGAGACTTGATTTAAAGCCCTGGACTATATGAAGAGAGACATGATTGAGCCTGCTGAATACGTGTCCCAGGCAGGAATGTTCCTAGCCTTAAGCAGCATTTTACCATCACCCAGAATGATGCCTGAATACAAACGGAAAATTATTGACTTTAACAACTGGCTTAGTCTCTGGTGTCATTCCAAGGGGATCCAGTACCTGACAGCCTGGGATGACATGATTGACAAACCACGATGCTTTGCCAGAGATGGCCTGCATCTGTCTCCCTTGGTCTTCAGGCTTCTCACAAAGGCTCTTGCCTCCCCCATAGTGCCTTTTTTAGGCAATGCCATGAGATCAAAACTACCAGCATGAAAATTTCATTAAAATGTAAATTAACTTTCATGTTGCTAAACACTAGGAGTGTAAACATGAAACTGCACTCATTGCAAGCATTCTTAACCCTGGATGATGCTGACATTTGTGCAGTCACAGAAACCCGGTTCAAAGCTGTGGAGAGCACCCCAGCCATACCAATTTACTCATCCTATATTCAGATGCAAAACCATGAGTAGCAAAGCAAAAGGAGATGGAGTTGCAATATATATAAAAGACATACACACCTCCAGGCTGGTCAAACAGTATGACACACAGGAAACACTCCAGATGCAGTTAACAATTGACAAGACCCATATTCAAATCATAGCTAGCTATATACCTCCACCTTTAACTCAAGATATCCACTCCACCTATCTGGACCTCCTCAAATCTATCAAGATTCAACCCTTTACCCTGATTCTGGGCAATTTTAACTATCCAACCACAGAGTGTAAGAAATACTCATGCCAAAACACAAATGCCCAGAGATTCCTTGATTTTGTCAATGCAAATGCATTGGACCAGTTGGGTGACACCCCCACAAGAGGTGAAAATATCTTGGACTTGGTATTAACTAACATGAGCAACCACTGCAGCATGCCTACAGTGTCATCATCCCTTGTAAGATCCGACCACAAAGCAGTCACTTTCAAAGTCACCATCCCCTGACCCCCCCCCCCCCAAGCAAGGGTCAAACAAAAAAACTTCTCCAAAGCTGATTACACCCTTCTGAGGGAAGTATAAACAGCTTCACAACCCCCTCCTCCTCCACAGGAACTGGCACATATGTCCTAACCTACACCAAAGTACTATATGAGCATTTATGTAGCTGCATGGAATCAGGAATACCCGACAGGAAGAAATCCTCCTCCTCAAGGAAGAGTAAACCTGTCTGGTGGACATCTGCAATAAATAAACTCTATAATAAAAGGAAAAAAATTGCTGTCCAGGACCAAGAAGGACCAGGTGCCTAATTCGAAGCAATCTCTCCTTAGCCTGAACAAGCAAATAAGAGCACTAGTGAAATCCTCCAATGCAAACTTTGAGTCCAAACCGGCCACATCTACTAAAGGCGATCATAAGGCCTTCTTCACATATGTCCACAATCTCAAAGGAAGCACTCAGATCTGCTGATAACTGTTGGTCAAGGACACCACATACACAAACACTGTAGATATAGCCAACCTGCTGGCAGACAGGTTCAGTGAAAACTTCACACCTCTGTCCCCCCATGAGTAAATCAGGACATCCGGGACCGCAGTACCTGCTCTCTTCCCCTTATCTTTAGGGAGCAAGTCATCACTGCCCTCTTAATGGCAAAAAATACAGCCTCCATCAGAACCAGTAACATACCAGGCTGCATCCTACATGAACTCAGGTATGAACTTGCAGCACCATTAGGCACCCTATCCAATCAAAGCCTGAGTACCAGCTTCATCCCAGCTGAGTGGAGGACAGCCACTGTCATCCCTTTGCACAAAGATGGAGCATCCACCGATCCAGGAAATTATAAAGCCATCAGCCTAACTAGTCTGATCTGCAAGGCCATGGAGTGGATTATCATGGATTTCATTAACAAGGACTTCGGCAACCTCCAAACACTTGATCCCACACATTTTGGCTTTGTCAAGGGGAGGTCATGCCTGTTAAATTTGGTCAACTTCTTTGAGTCAGTCACTAAAGCCATGGACGAAGGGAACATGGTGCACACCACTTACCTTGACCTGGCCAAAGCCTTCTATACTATTCCCCACGCAGGGATAATAGATAAACGATCTCAACTAGGCATCAATCCATAGGTTGCAGAACCACAAAAGAAGTAAATGCAGAACCCCTTGAAGGCTTTTGTGGCTGAGACATCAGAGAAATAAACTGTATTTTTTTTTTCTGGTTACTGGCTGGTTGCTCTGCATCAATCCATATATTACCAGATGAGTATCAAACTGGTTGACTGATAGAAACCACCTAGTCAAAATAGGGGAGGCCACCTCAAGCAGTAGACCCATAACAAGTGGTGTACCCCAGGGACTGGTCTTGGGGCCTCTGCTGTTTGGGATAAACTTTTCTGAGGTGAAGGCCAAAACCAGCAGCTATGACTGACCAAGTTTGCAGATGACTGCAAGCTGGGTGCTGTCATCAATTCCCCTAGTGATGTGGACATTCTCCAAGAGGGTCTCACCCAAACAAATGACTGGTGCCAGAAACATGGCCTCAAACTGAATGCCAACAACTGCATCATCATCCCCTTTGGGGAGAGTGATGTCCCAACAAATTATCACATTAATAATAAGGTCCTAAGCATGCAATCAGTCATGAGGGACTTGGGCATCCAGGTTGATAGCAAACTGACTTTTGACCACTATATTGCCTCCTTTGTACGGAAAGCTTTCTTGATGTTTACCTCATTAATAAGGGTATCTCATCCAGAGGTGGTCATAACATTCCTGCATGCTTCCCTTATAAGACACATTATTGAGTACAATGCCCCTTTCGGCATGTACCTCGCAAAGCACATGCAGCAGCTGGAGAGACAACAGAGGTTCCTCACCAGGAGAATCCAGGGCTTCAAACATTTACCCTACACAGATAGGTTAAAATCCCTGTCCCTCTACTCAGTTTCATACAGACTCCTCAGAGGTGACCTCTGTCTGGCATACAAAGCAATCTCAGACTCCACCTTGATGGGACTGCTGCATATCCGCAAGTCAAGCTCCACTCGAGTAACCCACATGTGCAACCTCAACCTGGTCTGTGACATCAATAGGACTTGCTGGCGGGACAGATTTGTGTCCCAGAGACTTCCCTTTTGTGGAACAGACTCCCTCTCCACATCAAGCAGAGAACCTCATTAACCCTTTTTAAGTGCAACCTGGATAACTGAATGGGGAACAGAAAATACACCCCTGGGATTCCATGGGTGCTGACTTGCTGGAACATGGGCTAAATTCTTGGCTAGGCTTGTAAGGGCCTCAGGGACAATAGCCTAGTAACTTCCTATGATCCTATGGAAGCACTCTGGCAGTGCAAGGCTACAGTGCCTCCCACACATTTAGACCAACAACACTAAGGCCAAGGGTGGAAGTGTCCTGATCTATAATGGCAACAAACATACCTTCAGGTTAGTTAAACAGAATGATACCATGGAGCTCATCCACGTACATGTCACCATAAATAAAGTTCCTCACTATATCATGACTAGCCATAGGTCACCATCTATGCCCCTAGAGTTTCACAGCTCTTACCTAAACCTACTAGAAGTGCTTACCATCCAACCAAACACCTTATTCATGGGTGGCTTTAACTACACTGTAGACTGGGAAACCTACACTGCCTCAAACTCACAGGAAACTGCTTCCTGGGTTTTATTAACATAAACACTCTGGAAGACATGCATGGTCCAACCAGAGGATAAAACATACTGGATCTGGTGCTCACCAACATGGGAGAGTGTTGCACCCCCCCCCCCCCAGTGTCACACCCTCATGAGTGAGGTGGATCATAAAGCTGTCAACCCAGAAAACTCAGATAACAGTTGGGAAGTATTCTAAGGCAAACTACATCCTATTAAGTGACAGTTTGTCAAAATTCAAGGCTCACCCCTAACCCTGTGACCACAGCTATCTACACAAAATTATTCACAAAGTTCTTATACAAACATGTGAATGGCTGCATAGAGGCTTCTGTGCCTACCAGAAGTAAACCCAAAACAAACACTAAAAGGAAACTGCACTGGTGGAATCATCACCTAAACAAGGTATGTAATAAAAGAAAAAAAAATCTCATGGCCAAAATCAGGAGGAGCGACTCCCTTAAAGACAAGTGTTCTCTTATACAAATAACCAAGAAACTAAGAGGTCTAATTAAGTCCAACTTGAGGTCAGGATAGCTTTGCAGGCTAAAGAAAATCACAAAGCCTTCTTCAGCTATGTCCAGTACCTTAAAGGTAACACACAGCAGTGTGCTGAACTGCCGGTGAACAGTACCAACTTCACCAGTCAAGGTGACATAGCAAATCTACTGGCTGATAAATTCAGCTCAGACTTCATCCCCTACTCCCCCAGCTCCTCCGGGTGAAATACCCTCCAACACACTTCCCCCCCAACTCTTAACAGGGACCAAGTGCTGGCAGAACTCGCTAAAGCCAAGAACAGTGCCACTGTGTATCCTGACAACATCCCTGGTTGCCTCCTGAACAGTCTAAAACATGACCTATCAGGACCACTTGTGGCACTCTTCAGCTATAAGCTCAAAACAGGCTATATGTTCCAAGTGAATGAAAGATCAGAACAGCCATTGACCTTCACAGGGGTGGACTATCAACTGACCCAGGGAACTGCAGATCTAAAGAGCCTTGTATGCAAAGCCATAGAATGAATTATCATGAAAATGATAAATAAGGACTTTGGCAACCCACAGACACTGGATTCATCCCAATTTGGTTTTATTAAGAGAAGGTTGTGTCTACTTAACCTGGTAGACTTCTTTGAGTGGGTCACCAAGGCAATGGATGAGGGTATAACAGTGCATACTGTGTATCTTGACCTGGCAAAGGAATTCAATACAAATCTCACTCAGGCATTGTTGACAAACTCTATAATCTAGGCATAAATCCCTACAAAACCCACTGAATTGCTTGCTGGCTCACAGACAGGACAGAAGAAGTCAGGATCAGTGAAACCACCTCCACCAAGTGACTGGCCACCAGCAGAGTTCCTCAGGGATCTATGCTGGGCCCTCTCCTGGTTGCCATCTACTTCTTGGAGCTATTATAAAATCCCCCAAGACACCATCTTGCATGATGGTTAACACAAACAAATGACTGGTGCCAAACCCATGGCCTAAAACTCAGTGCCAGAAAATGTATTATAATGTTGTTTGATTAATTACTACACTGATAAAACAGCTATAAGGGTCGACCCAGTAGTAAGGGATCTGAGAACATATGTAAACAGTAATCTGGCCTTTGACCAACATGTAGTGTCTAAATACTGAGAAGTGCATTCTTGCAACATCTAAATGAATATAATATCCTCAGACATTCAACAAATGCACTGTTTTACTGACATATGGGTATTAGTGCCCTGCTACCCACTGTCTGGCACCCCACCAAAGCTCAGTGTTCCTCCCACTACCTGTCTGTGGGTGTAATGGACCAATCACCTAACAGTATAGGGACTGGTTTTCAGACCCACAGAGAGAGCCCTTTCAGTTTTCTAGTCTCATAGAAGGAGAAGGATGTCTTAGAAAACTGCTCTTTTCTCTTGATATCTTCAGTTGCTAAGCTCAGACAAGAAACCCTTTTGGGTTTTTATTTCTTCCCTCTGCTTTTTCTGTCAGTGCTTGAATAGTGTATTCTGCTGCATTGACTATTTTTTCTGACTGGAAATTATGTATATGTTTCTGTTTTTACGTTGACTAGCACAGTAAGGCCTATGCAGTTGATAAAAAGCTTCATTTGGAATCTTTATAGCACTTTTTTCTTTCTGGTTATGATTATTGGGGTGACTGAGTAGGATTGAAGCCTTTTAAATTTTTTTTTTCATTTAAATCTAGATTTTGGTGCCATTTTGTATGTCATATATTTCTAACAGGAATTTTAATCAGTTTAAGATTTATTTCTTGTCTCATACTGCATTATGCTATATCCATTCATTTGGACTTTTTTTACAAAATTAGGGGACTTTTGTACATATATTGTGTGCTTGGAACTGTGTTACTGAAACTGCCATTGTATTCAATGCAGTGTTTATAATAATAACCCCTGCTGAAATAGACCTCAGATTGCTTTTGGTGCCATTTTGCATGTTAAACATTTCTGATAGCAGTGTTCAGAATAGTATCCCTAACAGAAATAGACTTCAGATTGCTGTTTAGTGGGAGAATAGTGGAATTTGTCCATTTTTTAAACTGGGCTAACCATGCAGTCAGTATTTGGTGTTGATCTAGCAATGTTTTTGTCCCCTGACTTGATGGACTCAGATATAATGCCCCCCCCCCGCTTCCTCCATCTACTCCCTTGTGTACCTAAAAAACATTGGAATAAATCAAGAAATATGCCTCAGCCTACAGCTTGTAAGTCCAGACTAGCCTTAGGCAGGCTACCAGACCACTTGCCTTCTTTTGCCTTTAGTTCCCCTGGTGTGGTGTTAGTACCAGAACTAAGTGTCACACAAGAGTCAGACACATCCTCTGGAACTATAAAATTGCCTGGTTCAAGTACAGGAAAACAAAACTCTTTAGGTGCAGGGGAAGTTATTGGTGCAGAATCTGTTACCCGTGTTAATATGACTCCCCATGGGGATTCTCCCACTAGTGTAGTGCTTGCAAAAAAGTGATTAACACCTGTGCTCCTACCCCTGTTAAGCCACCCAGGGATCATTATTTTGAAGGGGATCCAGAATCTGGGCTTTCAAAAGTGTCAGAGTTTGGTCAGTCAGTTTCGTCTGAGGATGAACAGGTTCAGAAACCCAAACATATGTTTTTTTTCCAGATGTTGGCTAGATTTAGGGATTATCCATCTGGAAGCAACCTCCAGCTGCCCCCATAATCAGCAGGGTACATGATCTTTAGAGGATTAGGCCCTGGACATGGAGACCTTTCATCCATGATTCTTGTGGTACCACTGGCCCGTCTACAGATAAAAACAATTCAATGGTTTGTCTGGAATTGATGGACCCGGTTACAGTGCTGGACAGCTCAGTTGAGTGTAAATCTAGGACTTCCCTTCTTCTATTCTGTTTTGACTCAGTCTGTCCAGATAGATAGATTCACATGGGAAGCTGTGTCAATGGGAGTGCAAGTGCAGGCTACCTTGGGGTCCAGGGATGCAGGAAAGTACATCAATATCATGAAAATGTTGGCAGTGATCCATGTCTTGAAAGTTCTTCACCACCTATGGACTCCAGGTCCTCTTCTGGGTGTTCCAGACAACACCACAATGATGTGGCACCTCAACAAATGAAGGGGTACAAGGTTATACCATCTGTGCCAGTATACCATGATGGCTTGGGACCTGGCTATACATTATTTTCTGACTGTTCAGGTATTACCAGTGCCAAATAACATGGCAGACAGTCTAAGCAGATCATGGGCAAACTTACGCTAGTGGCAGTGGTGTACCAGGATCTAGTCCAGATGTGAGAAATGCCTTAACTAGATCTATTCACATCCTTTCAGAACAGATAACTGGAGAATTTCTGTTCCAGACATCCTTGCAGCCATTCTCAGAGGACAGACACATTCTCATTCTCTTGGATGGGAATGCTTATCTATGCATTTCCACCCTTTTCACTGATTCACAAGGTACTTATGAAGGTTCAGAAAGAAATGCCAGATATCATTGTGGTGACCCCCTATTAGCCCAGACAGTCCTGGTTCTCCTTTCTAATCGTATTGGTCAAGGACAATTACCACAGACTTCCTCACACTCTGGATTTGCTCACGGAGTCTCAGGGGCAACTGATGCACCCAGTTAGCAGATGTTAAAGGAGGCCAGAAAACCTGCTACTAGAAAATCTAATGTTTACAAATGTATAAGGTTTTCTACGTGGTGCCTAAATTTGGAACAGTGGGTCTGCTGAGGTTAATATCCCTCTCATCTTGAAATATTTGTGTGAGCTACTTCAGAATATCTTATCATATATGTCCATTAAGGTGAATTTAGCAGCCATCTCTGCGTGTCTGCCAATGGATCCACCTCTTTCTTCTTCTCTTTTGGTAAAACAGTACATGAAAGAAGTATTGCATATGAGATCCCCTTCACAAGCAAATTCATCCTTTCTGAGATCTCAGCTATATTCTGAAAAAATTTGACCTTACCACCTTTCATACTGGCTGTTCAGTCTGATCTGAAATTCTCAAGATGGAAAACTGTTTTGCTTATTACTATGGTATCTGCAAGGTGATTGTCTGAGCTGCAGTCTCTCATGGTGAGACAATTTTATCTGATTTTCCACAGGATAGGGTTGTGCACACACTAACCTCTCTTTCATGCTGAAAGTGGATCAGAATTCACTCAAAGTCAGTCTGTTAACTTCCTTGTGTTCTTCCCAGAATCTAAGAATAATGGAGACAGGATTCTTCATATCTTGGACATGCATCAGCAGCTCTTGTACTACCTTGACAGAATGAAACTCTTCACAAAGGCTGAAAGGCTTTCTATTTCCTACATGGAGCAAGGAAGGGTCAACCTGTTTCTCAGCAACCCATTACTCATTGGTTGACATCTGGTACTATCTTTTGTTACAACCACCATTGCAAGGTGAATCTAGGCAAGGTAAAGGCACATTCCACCATGGCTTTTTCCTCTTTAGTTTTCTAGAAGCAGCAACTTGGTCCTTTGTCCTTACCTTTATGAAACACTACAAGATGAATGATTTTTCTAAACCCAGAGCAGGCTTCACTAGGTTTATTCTCCAGGGGCTCCTGGACCCTTATCTTTCCTCCTCTCAGACTGGGTAAGTTTTGGGAATCTATTCATATGCCAGTAAAGCAGTGTGTTTGTTGAAAATAATACAGTTGTGTAAGTCCTACTTACCTGCAACAGTGAATGTTTTTAGAACACACTGCTTTATTGGCAGCACCCACCCACCATCCCCCTTTTCTGGATGTACATAGTTTGGTGTTGGAATTGCCATTAACTCAATGGCCTTAATTGTTGTGTGTGTGTGTGTGTGTGTGTGTGTGTGTGTGTGTGTGTGTGTGTGTGTGTGTGTGTGTGTGTGTGTGTGTGTGTGTGTGTGTGTGCACGTGTGCGTGCGTGCACATTTGTGTGGTTTTTGGTTTGGAACACTAGGTATTTACAAAGCTTGCATTTTCATCTTCTCTTCCTGCTGACAGCTACAAAACTGAAAGGATTCTGTCTGTGGTTCTGAAAGGCAGTCCTTCTATTGTCAGGTGATTGGTCCATCACACCCACAGGCAGGCACTGGGAGGAGCTTTGAGTTTTTGTAGACTGCCACAGAAGGGAAGCAGCACACTACTACCCATATGCCAGTAAAGCAGAGTGTTTCATGAACACCTACTGTTACAGCCAGTAGGACTTACACAACTGTACTTTATTCCTAACATATTAGGTATGGCATAGCACAAAGATGGCACTCCTTGATTTTTTTAACCACTTAAGAAGACACCTTAATTGTGGTTGCTTGCTGGAGAAATTCTCCTTGATATTTCAAAACCTTTCAGTACAGTGAATCACAAGGTTCTCTTCTAGCTCCTTGAGCTAAGTGGCCTCTTTTTTCACTTTATATACTAGTTCTCCTTCTTGTTCAAGGCTATGTGATCTCAGTGTTTAATATTTGAGTGGCAAGACCTCCCCCATGTGGTTGTTGAACAGGGGGCTGCCCCCCCCCCACCAAAAAAAATTAAAAATAATCATTTTCCAGGTTGGCACTTTACATTAAGGAGATAATCAGCAAAAATGACATGATCAGTTATTGTGATTGTTGTTTAGGAAAAATGGTACTTAAGGAGATGTCATCTAACCAAATCATCAACCTAGTAAGTACAATAAATGAACATGTACATAATTAAAATTAGTTTTGATGATAGATTAATACCTGTCCACTATACCCGCTTTTCATTTAATTGTTTATTTTGAGTGTTAAATTGATAATACTGGCCATACACAACATTTCAGAGGTAACCTTTGATCTTTTTATCTTTTTAAATGGCTTACATCTGTACCATAGCATGCAAAATGGGCCTGTGCTGATCAAATACAGGTCTATAGGATGCAATTTCTTTACATCTCATAGATTAAACACTCTGTGATGTATTCATTTTTACTGCCTAACTGGTCAATTTTGAGATTTTGGATTTTTTTTAAATAATTAAAAGCACAAAGTTGGATGGAGGAATTTTTTGAAGATGTTACTTGACTACAATGGTAAGTTTTACCAGGCTTTGATGTGGAATATGGACTACATTATCTCTGCTAAAGGGGTACAGATAGAACAAGCCTCAAGATTAATAAAGACTACCTTCACAAGAGACAACTAATATTCTGTTACTTTTGTGGACACTGTAGGTCCATTGTGAAATATTATTTAGTCATTGCCCATTGTTTGAAGGAGCTGTGTAGGAATACTTACTAGGAAACTTCAAAAGCCAATAAGAGACAGTCCTATAGGTGTGTTTACAAAGGTCAATGAGCAACTAATATTAGATAGGGCAAATTTTACGGTAAAGCCTATTAAGACATCATCAAAAGTATAAAAGAGTTGTTGTTGTTGTGTCTTTCGGCTTTTCCTGGTTAGGGGGTCGCCACAGCGGAACTTCGGTCTGCTAATGATTGGCAGTAGATTTTTACGTGCCGACTTGCCGGGCCTGATTCACAACCTTCAACGAAGGAAGGCCCATTCACACATGTTGCCACACAGAAGATGCTCTAACTGAGAATCGAACGAGACAACTTCTAACTGTGAGGCGACAATGCTACCGCAGCATCACCACCGCAGTCTAAAAGTATAAAAGAGTATCCCACATAAATAATTTGTAGATAATGTTTAACCTGACATTTTATTTCTAGCTACCATTTCAAGCCATCTGATGGCTGACCACTGTCACGAAAAAAGGGAAACTGATTCAGTGGCACAGCATATAGCATTGTCTCCTCACAGCAACAGGTTCTGCAGTTCAATTCTCGGCTGGGGTGCCTTCTGTGCAGAGTCAACACGTCCTCTCTGTATTCACACAGGTTGCTACCTGGTGCTACAGTTTCCTCCCATGTTTCAAAGGCATGCAGTAGGTGGACTGGACAATCTAAACTGGCCATAGATGTGAGTATATGTGCGAGTATGTGGTGTGGAGAACAACCATGGCAAGGCCAGTCACCCTGCAGTGTGAACCTTTTCTCTAGATGATTGTCACTGTTGAAGTAACACCCCGACCCCATGTGAAAAAATGGGAAAAGGTGTAATGGATGAATGGATGGATGGATTCAGCTGGATTATGAGTTACAGGTTTATAACCTTTGGAAAGTCTGCAATCTTTGCAGGATATGAAATAGTCCTGAAAAATGCACAAATTAATGAACTGTATCACCATGTGGTATAGTGGCACAGCTGTTAGTGTTGCTGTTAGTTAGAAGGGTCAGCGGCTTGTCAAGTCTTTTGTTTATTTCCCCATTATCTGTGTGAGTTTTCTTTGGCTTCCCTTGTTTCTTCTTACAGCTTTTGTCACTAAGTCTTGACTGTCTAGCAGCTATTGATTCACTGGGAACCAACCTATCTGAAAAAAAGATAGATAGATAGATAGATAGATAGATAGATAGATAGATAGATAGATAGATAGATAGATAAGTAAAGTCGTGCACAAGCATAAATAGTAACAGCCTGTATTGTGTTACATACAAGGAGCTCTGGTTAATCCCTGACAACATATCTCTGCATAATAAGAAAAAAAAATGTCAAGTCTGAAAGGCAGTTTTGGAAAAAATATTTAATATTTTTTTAATTATTGTTTATTGAAACTTTTAAAAATACTGCACTCCAATAAAACAAGAGTGCAAACATCTATTAATAGCAAGTTAATTTATAGGCATTTAAGTAAAAGGTGTAACAAGCCTTTTTTCATATATTCATGATAATTTTGTTAAGACTTCATATGATGAGAAAGCAAATAAGGGAATGTAATGAACCCCTCCCCCAATCGCTATTGTCTAGGGACCTTGAGCTAAAGGCTACAGAGTACACAACAGTCTTTCTAGGCTGATTGCCCCCAAATGCATTACCATATTGAAAGCACTGGCAGCAGTACAACCAGAAGAGCCATTCTCAAGCACAAAGACCTAGTCAGTCAAGTAAGACAGGCTGTTTTTCTTCTCTAAGATGGTGTGCATAGCTCTTTTAGTTTTATTATACTTTTAATGGGCCAGGCAGAAAGGCATTAACAAAACAATAGGCAACATACTAAGCAATGGTATTAAATAATGTAAGGTACAAAATTAATTTAAAAGTTTTCTGATGACTGTGAGGGTTTTAAAAACATTTAAATAAATAGCTGTAGGGAGCTGAACAGTAAAACAGTTACAGACTGTTTCAGGGTCATACAACGTAGGTTAATCATTTTATGTTTGCTTCCAAGCACCTTTCATTATTTCCTTTTTAAGACGTGAAGTCAGCCTAGTCAAACAAGAAGTTAAAAAAGCATTCACAAACATATTCATTTAAACATTCACAAACATATTCATCTATGCATCTCATCTGAGACAAAACATTCTCCTGAGACACTGATTCCCATCAGAATCAAAATGTTTAAGTTCTAATTTGTTTTTAGTAGCATTATTGGCTCTCTGTGGCAAATCCTAGCTATTAAAACCCCTAATCCTGAGATCAGAAGCACCCAGTATTGAATAAGGCCCAAGATTCCTCAACATGTGCTTCATTTTAATCCCTTGTAAAGCAAACATTTAACTGCCTTTCATACAAAGAGGTTACAGAGATACTGGCGCATTATTCACTTTTGCAAACCACAGCAACTGTATGCCTCCATTTTAATTGTGCATTTATGACATGAGCAGACAAAGTGCACTTGTTTTTTCATAGAAGCAAAAAATCTTACAGTCACTTAGGTTTGCTTTTACTTTATTTCACAGTCTGTCCCCCTGTGGTGATGAAATCTGTGGTCAGCTATACTCTTGTCACCTCCTCTATTTGGCAAATGCACAGCCTTCATATCTTTATTTATTTATTTTTTTTATTATTTCATTAATTGCAGCATTTAGGTGGACAAGCCCACAGATACCCCTTTTCAGCCAAGACCACCTTACAAAAAGACTAGGGACACATTTTTGTACTAAAATCCTGGCTGCTATGTCTGCTTTGATCTCAGGCACTGTAGTAAACCTGCTTACTGAGCATAATACCTCTGACAGACAGTATTTCATTAAACTTTTGATGATGCTAGTAAAATAAATATATTTCATCAAGATTTCTGCAAGGATGTGTCTCTTTAGCCCAAGGTGAATGACCAGAGTTAACTACATTAGGAAGGGGGATGCCAGAGGCTTTGCTTTTCCAAAAAATGGAGAATTACACATCCTGGAAATAAGTTTTGCTTTTGAAAGGTGGTAGACTTCACAACTTTTTAAATCCTGTTTGTTTCCATTTGGCTTGGTCATCGGTTATCGACAACAGTGTGATTGTGATTTTTTTTCACTACTGTAATATAATGACTCTCAAAACAACTAGCTTCCACTGCTACCTTAAATAAGAAAATACACAATATAGATGCAAATGTAAAACAAAACTCAGTAAACTGCAGATATGCATAATATAACTTCTGTATGTAAATAGTTATGAGAAATTTATGACAATATGCACAATTGTGACAGGCCACACATTGCATTCTGAACTCTGGGGCCACTGATGTAATGCATTACTTCTACTTCTGTAGATAAAACAGGTATGAGGAAATGCATGAAAATATTCATGTGCAATTGCAACAAGCAACGTGGATTGTAAACCGTGGAGCTGTGGATGTAATGCATTACACCAGGAACGATAAACTATAATGAAAAAAGTGCTGTGTACACAGCATAGCCCCAGATATGATGTGCTTCAAGTGCAACACTCTGCTAAATATGCAAACTGGATTACTGAGTATCTGTTATCCTGAGCAGCACTGAGCAGATATAAATCATGTAAGGCATTGTATAGTGAGTAAATATTTCATTTATATCATGCTTAAAGGTTCTATAAGATTGTAGTATAAGATAGTAGTCCAACAAACAAGTACTTTCAACCTTCCACTACAAGGCATTAGATATATTTTGTAGTTAGCTATTGTGCACTGCTGCATATTATGGAAAATTTCTAATAACTTTAATAAATTGCAAAAATTAATGAATATTTTTGACATTTGAAGTATTGTTGAGTAAAACAGACCTAACTTTTGACTGCATATTATAAGGACCAAGACATAGAAAATGTGTGTGTGTGTGTGTGTGGGGGGGGGGGGGGGTATGTGATACACCTCAGACATATTCGTTCATTAAAATAACTGATTGTATTTTTGTAAATATGAAGAAACCATAGTTGGAGTTGTTAGCAAGTGTCCCACATTCTGCTCATTTGTTCCACATAGTGAGAAGTAGTGCCCCACATTTTGCTCATTTGTTCCACACAGTGAGAAGTAGTGTTCCACATTGTGCTCATTTGTTTCACATAGTGAGAGGTAGTGTTCCACATTTTGCTCAATTGTTCCACATTCTGAGAGGTAGTGTTGCACGTTCCACAAAGAGAGGTAGTGTTCCACATTTTGCTCATTTATTCCACATTGTGAGAGGTAGTGTTCCGTAATCTGCTCATTCATTCCAAATAGTGAGAGGTAGTGTTCCACGTTTTGCTCATTTGTTCCACATTCTGCTCATTTGTTCCACATAGTGAGAGGTAGTGCTCCACATTTTGCTCATTTGTTCTACATTGTGGAGGTAGTGTTCTACATTCTGCTCATTTGTTCCACATAGTGAGAGGTAGTGTTCCACATTTTGCTCATTTGTTCTACACAGTGAGAAGTAGTGTTCCACATTTTGCTCATTTGTTCCACGTTGTGAGAGGTAGTATTCTACATTCTGCTCATCTGTTCCACATAGTGAGAGGTAGTGTTCCACATTCTGCTCATTTGTTCCACATAGTGAGAGGTAGTATTCCACATTTTGGAAGTGGAAGATTAAAAGCTGTGGTGTATGTGCACTCCCACACACATGCCCATATGTGTGTGTGTGTGTGTGTGTGTGTGTGTGTGTGTGTGCGCACGCGCGCCTGTGTTTGTATGAATATCTGTGTGTGTCTGTGCCTATGTCTGAATGTAAGTTAAGTTGTGGGTGCTTCTTATAATGTTTACACAGATTTCTTTGCCTGGCCACCATTCATATGGTTTGGCTATGGTTTGTTCTTGCCAGTGTTAGAAAAAAAAAAAGGGGGGGGGATAAAATATATATATATATATATATATATATATATACATATATATATATATATATATATATATATATATGTATTTATATATATATATTGGAGCAGTTACTTTGGTCAAAACTCCTGAACTCCTGAATGTTGACATCTGTTTAGTTAACACATTTTGGTGGAGAGAGCAGATAATCTACAGGTGTGTGAGATCAACATTCTCTGGGGTTCGGGAGTATGCCCCTTCCCTGGGGACTGTGTGATCTCAGAGTTTGTATATATAATTAGCAATGGAGGGTGAGAGGGGCTTGCCCCCTGCATAAAAAAATATGCATTTGTCTTTCTTTTTTAAACTGTTTCATTTGCATGTGTAGTGGACTGTTGATGTTTGCATTCAAAGTTTGTTTCATTCATCGTAAGTACAGATATATGTGTGTGTGTGTGTATATATGTATATATATATATATATATATATATATATATATATATATATATATATCCGCAAGTATTGATACTTGAACAAATTACAACACCATTTTCAGGAGATTGGGAAAACATTTTATTGCACAGGGAAATGTTGTGGCAGATTAGGTTAGACACAGCAAACCCACCAGGGTTAAATGAACACAATTCAATTTCAAGTGAGTTGAAAAAACGTTCACTTACATTTTGAAGTATATGAAGCATCTATTATATTCAGTACTATGGCTGTAACATCTAGTTACTGTTGCTTTATTTCTGTGTGCTATGTTTAATTGGTTGATTGGTTCTATTGAAGGTTTCAAATGGGTGTGTCTTTGTATTGTATTTAAAAGTTTTTAATTCACTATTTGTCTTGGTTCTGAGGATGTCTTAATGTAGAAGAAAGCACTTAACCAAGTGGATTTGTTACTTTCAAGATTTTTAGATTAAAACTGTGTTTTAGCCTTCTGACTGGCTTCGTCATCTTTATTTATATATATATAT